>NC_138768.1:222682465-222684965 GCF_965119305.1 Pelophylax lessonae
GACATTTCCTTGATATGTGTGAAATGCTAATAATCTTTCTTTGAAATATGTTTTACATCTATTTTTTTTCTATCTGACGACCAATTCCCCAATGTAATATTTTGTGGGTTTTTTCAGAGAATGTGGAGGTTCTATATAAACACTGTAGATTTGCCTGCTATGATTTCGGAGTTAGCAGGAAAGGTGTATGGAATGTGATGGTGTTTACTAAAGGATCCCTTGTTGGAAGTGTGCATGTTTTTCCAATTCCGCCGGTTTTTGCCATTTTCTATGGGCGAGACAGCGGATTTGCAAGCGGTATTCAACAAAAAATTGACCCAAAATCGCGCTGGCGAAATTTTTTGAGCCAATTTGGCGTTGCGCATGCGCACATTCGCGAGTTCGCAGCTCGCGGCTGGAGGAGCTGTTTAACCTTTCCACACTTTCGCAGATATCTCTCTTTCTAAGTCAGTTTTTGAGATTTTTTAAACGCAAGTCATCTCCAAATTGACTTCCACACCTTCCACAGTGATTTGGGATTTTTGGGGGTACAGGGGAAAATTTGGCTAAACTTTAGTCGAGCTTTTAGCTGGCGTGGTTTTAAGTCGCGCTCTGACCATATTGCATCTTAATGAATCTCACACTAGGCGCTATTTTCCGCCCGCCGTTCTTTGAATGCCAATTTCAGACTTAAATAATCGCCGCTTCGCAAAATCACGCCGAAACGCCAATTCGCCGTACTATGAATCAGGCCCATAATGTACAAGGACATATTATGTTTGTGTCCTTTTTAAACTTTATGTGTTTTGTAATACCCTTGGTTTATTGAATTATATGGCACCATTAAAATCCTATTTGCCCCCCCCCCCTCCCATTTGGGTCTCAGCAACGCACCTGTTTAGCTTAGCTTGCTTTGGAATCTGATGTGCGCTCCTCTTTCCATTGCAGTGTTCATGCTTATCAGGAGTTAGTTTGCAGAGTACTCTTGTCTTTCTTTACAATACTATTTGGATGTAGGTGCCCAGCTTTATCAAACATATCATAGCCATATGCAAAAAAGATTTTCTTTAATAAGTAGACTAGGTGAATGCACAGTGTTAGCTCAATCTCGTCAGGAGGCAATTGCAAGATGATTTACGGCCCTTCAGTCCTAACTCCCCCTGTGTAGTGAATTCCCCCTCGCTGGCCAGGAGATGCAACGACACACAAGCGACTTAAGCTTAGCGTAGACACATCTGATTTATTTCAAGTTTGGCTCACATACTTAAAGGAAATTTGAGCGGCAAAAACCAGTTTAAACCAGTTACAATTCATGGGTCAACTTAACAATAGAACATATCTCCACCAAAAAAAAATACATGAAAAGGCCCTTGTGTTCCCCATACATCTATGTCAATGTGGGGTGTCTCGTGTCTGAAATTATGTTTGTGGAACAGCCGCTCCGTCTGTGTTCAGCTGTCTGATGTGTTAATGTAAGCAATTGTCAATTGTGTTCAGGTGTTGTCTGTAATCTCTATGCGAAGCCTAACTTGTTAAGTGTCCAAATGAATGAATGAAAGGTGTTTAATATGTAAACACCTATCAATGTTTGTCGTCTATATGCAAAAATCCAACTGCCAAGTGTCCAGGGTGTATGAATGAGGTGTGTTTAATATAATTGCAAGTGGCCACATTCCATTGTAGAGTGGGCTAGTGATGTCGCGAACCTAAAATTCGCCGTTCGCGAACGGCGAACGCGAACATCGGCAAATGTTCGCGAACCGGCGAACCGGGCGAACCGCCATAGACTTCAATAGGCAGGCGAATTTTAAAACACACAGGGACTCTTTCTGGCCACAATAGTGATGGAAAAGTTGTTTCAAGGGGACTAACACCTGGACTGTGGCATGCCGGAGAGGGATCACGCAAAAAAAAGTTCTTAAAAATTATAATTTTTTGATAGAGAGCCAATTATTGGAAAAATTAAAAAAAAATAAAAATAAAAAATTTCTTTGGATTTAGCATCTGGGGGGTCTAAAAAGTGTACCTGTGAAGTTTCAGCTCTGTAGCATGTCCAGAACCCCTAAAAAAACAGCATTTTTCTTATATTTTCAGGAATATGGCTTCTCTGCGGCTGGCTTTTTCTCTTGCAGGCATTTATCGGGCATTTTTTTAGGCAGGCATGTCATTTTTTGTATTTAGTGTCTGGGGGGTCTAAAAAGTGTACCTGTCAAGTTTCAGCTCTGTAGCATGTCCAGAACCCCTAAAAAACAGCATTTTTCTTATATTTTCAGTAATACGGCTTCTCTGCGGCTGTCTTTTTCTCTTGCAGGCATTTATCGGGCATTTTTTTAGGCAGGCATGTCATTTTTTGTATTTAGTGTCTGGGGGGTCTAAAAAGTGTACCTGTCAAGTTTCAGCTCTGTAGCATGTCCAGAACCCCTAAAAAACAGCATTTTTCTTATATTTTCAGGAATACGGCTTCTCTGCGGCTGTCTTTTTCTCTTGCAGGCATTTATCGGGCATTTTTTTAGGCAGGCAT
>NC_138768.1:222687465-222837465 GCF_965119305.1 Pelophylax lessonae
TAAAGTTCAGGGTCAAAGTTAGCCTCAATGATGTCTTATGGGGGGCGGACCGAACATCGCATATGTTCGCCGGCAGCGGCGAACGCGAACATGCTAAGTTCGCCGGGAACTGTTCGCCGGCGAACAGTTCTATACATCTCTAGAGTGGGCACGAGCTGAAATGTATTATGAAATATAATATTTCAGTAAGGCACATTGATACACTCTTTCACACAGTTACATATGTAGCACCCTACAGGTAGGTGCTAGGTAAATTATAGTGGGCTTTGTCTGCCTAACAGCAGAGCCATGATTTATTTTTGTCAGGTAGGGTGTCATGGCTTCCTGGTGTGTCTGCTGAGAGGGGAATCTCCCCACTGGCTCTGTGAGAGGCTTCTCATAGAGCAGTGGAGGAAACCCAATCAGGGACACATTCGGGCTGTTAGCTACCCCAGAAGGCAGATTCTGCCGCAGAGGATTCTGGGAGTGGGTATAAGTTTGAAGAGAGTGCATAACTCATGGTCTTTGGCGGGAAGCAGAGTCCCAGGAGGGAGAGTTCGGCTGTCTCTCCTCCTGTCAGAGGAAGTGGATGTCTCTGGGTGTTGCCTGAGAATCCAGAGGGTGCTGAGTTGAGCTGAAGGGGATCTGGAGTGCCGAGAACCAGCGGAGAGAGAGAGAGAGGGGTCCAGTCCCAGGAAAGCCTACACAGGTCGTGAGTACTGCAGATTGCCCCTGGGGGTCTGCCTAGTGTCAGAGGGGACCACTCCGGAGAAGGTTCTAGGATCTAAGTGTCAGCTAGCTGTAAAGGGGGTGCCTAGTCAGAGGACCCTGAAGTTAGAGGGGGTACCTAGTCACAGTGCCCTGAAGTGTTAAAGGAGGCACATGCAGTTTGGGCCCTGAAGAGTAAGTATACAGTGTGGGGTATACTAGTTGAGAGTTGCAGCAGCACAGGAATTTACAAAGAGTTACCTCAAGCCAGCGTAGGGCTGAAGGGGGATATTCAGTGACTTTTTGAGCAAAGCAGTGTCAGAAGTCAAATATTCTACAGTCCTGGATCTTCTGAATTAAAGTTGAGGTTCCAGCACAGTTTTCAGTGTTACAGTGTATTCAAGCGTCAGGAAGCATTGGCTAGCGTCGGCTGGCGTCAAGACAGCGCTAATAGGCATTTCTTGCCAAAAGAGTCCCAAAAGTGTACCTAGCTGAGCCAGAGGAGTATCCCACTGATTCCCTTCTCCCATCCCCTTAATACAATAAACAACCAAACCAAAGATGCCGGAATTGTCATTGTCTCAGTTCTCACACAGGAAAACCTGCTACACATACATGACTAGACCTTCTCCCTCTAGATTTTTTATGCCTGTTATGTCTTTGCCTGTTACCTATTTGTTAATTGTTTTTGACAGAATGTGGAAGAGTTACAAACCTGTGTCTCTTTTTTTTATTGTTGTTTGAGTCTCCACAGGGGGGATTGCCCGCTGGCCCTGTTCACACTATTGGGCTGCATTCCCGCACACGTCTTAATTTGCTAATTAGTTAAGGCAGCCCATTTATTGGTTGGCTGCATATTACACCAAAACGCATTAAAAAAAAAGGTGCATGCATGAAGACTAGTTTGCCTGAGTATTTGTGGATAAACTTTGCCTATATTGTGGAAACTGACTGTTCACAAAAATAAGGCAATTTAAAGCAAAGGCACAACATATTTTGCAGGTCAAACACTTCTTCAGAAGAGGGCGCTGTTTATCCACAAGTTCCTCCACCCCAAACTCGCTCATCCATGTCCTTATGGACCTTGCTTTGCACACTGGTCCAAATCATTTCGTGGACGGGGATTGTGCTTTGCCCCTTAGTTCCAGTGCAGGGATCTCTTAAGGTGTCAGCATACCAAGACATTTTGGACAATTTCATGCTCCCAACTTTGTGGAAACAGTTTAGGGATGGTCCCTTCCTGTTCCAGCATGACTGTGCACTAGTGCACAAAGCAAGGTCCATAAAGACACGGATGAGTGAGTTTGGGGTGGAGGAACTTGACTGGCCTGCACAGAGTTCTGACCTCAACCTGATAGGACACCTTTGGGATGAATTAGAGCGCAGACTGCGAGCCAGGCCTTCTCTCCAACATCCGTGCCTGACCTCATAAATGCACTTCTGGTCAAACAGTCCCATAGACACACTCCTAAACTTTGTGGACAGCTTTCCCAGAAGAGTTGAAGCTGTTATAACTGCAAAGGGTGGGACAACTCCATATCGACCCCTACGGACTAAGACTGGGATGCCATTAAAGTTCATAAATGTGCAAGGCAGGTGTCCCAATACTTTTGGTAATATAGTGTATGTTGCAGGTAATATATTTTTTTAGGCATAAGAGGATGCTGTTTACCCACAAAGCATTTTCTAATAGTAACATATCAGACATGTACATACCACAGAATGCCAGTGGCAGACTGTTTAAAGGGACTGTAAAATCAGAAGTTTTTTTTTATCTTAATGCCTTCTGTGTGCAGTAGCCCCCCTAATACTTACCTGACCCCACTCTCTATCCCGGGATGTTAACGAATGCCTCAGCTGTCCAGGACTCTCTCTCCTTATTGACTGAGACAGCAACGGCACCATTGGCTCCAGCTGCCGTCAATCAAACTCAGCAAATCAGGAGATAGAGGGGGTGGGGCCAAAATGCAGCTCTGTGTCTGAATGGATACATGAAGCTGCAGCTTGGCTCGGGTGCCCCCATGGCAAGCTGATTGCTGTGGGGGCACTAAACAGGAGGGAGGGGCCAGGAGTACAGAAGAGGGACTCAAGAAAAGGGGGATCTGTGCTGCTCTGTGCAAAACCAACTGCACAGAGCAAGTATAACATGTTTGTTATGTAGCACCCTCCTAGGTAAGTGCTAGGAAAAAGCATATATTGCTGGATCAGTTAGCTGTTCTGTCACATGCCTCCAGGTGTGGCCTGTTGAGTCTGGGGAGTCTCCCCACTGTATCCAATGTGGGATCTTGTTGGACAGTGGAGGAAACTTAGCCAATAGCACACCAAGGTTTATGACTGTCCCAGTGGGCAGGGTTTGCCGCAGTGCACCCTGGGATTGGAAATATATCTGGGGAGAGCATGTGACAGAGCGTCTTTTGGCGGGAGCATCAGTCCCAGGAGGAGGTGATGGCTGTCTCTCCTCCTGTAAGAGTAAAAAAGTGGTCCAGGCAGTCGGCCTAGGGACTGGAGGTTGAGCTGGGCTGCAAGGGATCCAGAGTTGCTGACCGAGTGGAGCTGCTGGGCAGAGATCTTCAGGAAAAACAGTTTCGTGAATACTCAAGATCTGCACAGGGGTCTGCCTAGGAGAGGGGACCACTCCAGTGAGGTCAAAGGGGATCCAGGAGCCAGCTAACCAGGAGTGTACAGTAAAGGGGTTGCCAAGTAGTAAAGTCCTGAAGTTTGGGGAGTAAAGGGGGTGCCAGGAAGGGCCCTGAAGTGTTCAGCAATACAGTTTGCATTAAAGTCAGCTACCTCAGGAAGGAGTACTCTGGGGAGCTCAAAGGGACTTTCCACAGTCAGAGGTGAAGTTCTAGTAACTGGCCTTGCCAAGGCCTTCATCAGCATCAGTGAAGCGTTAACCAGCATCAGTGAAGCGCTAACCAGCATCAGTGAAGAGCTAAATAGCGTCAAGCAGCATTTTTCAGTGTCCCTGCCTAATTGTGCATAGTTCAGTTGTTGGAGTATCCCACTTCTCCCTTCCCTCATCTAAGTTCTCAAATAAACCCTAAAAACCCAAAGAAACTGGACTGGTTCTAGTCTGAGGTGCTCACACTTGAAAAACATGCTGAAAGGTACTGTTGTTGCTAGCGGTAACCCAGGGGGACCCACACTCAGCAGCTCCCTTGAGAGTAGTGCTATGATTATTTTAACAGAAAAAGAAAAAAAAACGAGACTTTACAAACAATTTAAGGAAGCTGACAGAGGATACATCCTGTAAGGGGAAATCTACTGTTTCCCTCTTGGACAGGTACCCCTCCCTAATGCTGTTCCCACTCTCTCCCTAACCAGGGGGTTCTGTCCCTATCTTACGTCCACACTTTGGACACCCTGAAATTAGGCAGAATTCCATTATGGAATCCTTAGTCAAGCTGCCTGCCCAAATCTTACAGGACTTGGTACCCAATGGGATTGCTGTTCTCCCAAGGATGGATATATAGAGCCCATAGTGCCAGCCTGAAGAAAAAGCACAGTACTACAGTTTGGAGGATATCCTGCAACCTTCACTTACAGTGCCTTGCGAAAGTATTCAGCCCCCTTGAACTTTTCGACCTTTTGCCACATTTCAGGCTTCAAACATAAAGATATAAAACTGTAATTTTTTGTGAAGAATCAACAAGTGGGACACAATCATGAAGTGGAACTAAATGTATTGGATATTTCAAACTTTTTTAACAAATAAAAAACTGAAAAATTGGGCGTGCAAAATTATTCAGCCCCCTTAAGTTAATACTTTGTAGCGCCACCTTTTGCTGCGATTACAGCTGTAAGTCGCTTGGGGTATGTCTCTATCAGTTTTGCACATCGAGAGACTGACATTTTTGCCCATTCCTCCTTGCAAAACAGCTCGAGCTCAGTGAGGTTGGATGGAGAGCGTTTGTGAACAGCAGTTTTCATTTCTTTCCACAGATTCTCGATTGGATTCAGGTCTGGACTTTGACTTGGCCATTCTAACACCTGGATATGTTTATTTGTGAACCATTCCATTGTAGATTTTGCTTTATGTTTCGGATCATTGTCTTGTTGGAAGACAAATCTCCGTCCCAGTCTCAGGTCTTTTTCAGACTCCATCAGGTTTTCTTCCAAAATGGTCCTGTATTTGGCTCCATCCATCTTCCCATCAATTTTAACCATCTTCCCTGTCCCTGCTGAAGAAAAGCAGGCCCAAACCATGATGCTGCCACCACCATGTTTGACAGTGGGGATGGTGTGTTCAGGGTGATGAGCTATGTTGCTTTTACGCCAAACATAACGTTTGCATTGTTGCCAAAAAGTTTGATTTTGGTTTCATCTGACCAGAGCACCTTCTTCCACATGTTTGGTGTGTCTCCCAGGTGGCTTGTGGCAAACTTTAAACGGCACTTTATATGGATATCTTTAAGAAATGGCTTTCTTCTTGCCACTCTTCCATAAAGGCCAGATTTGTGCAGTATACGACTGATTGTTGTCCTATGGACAGAGTCTCCCACCTCAGCTGTAGACCTCTGCAGTTCATCCAGAGTGATCATGGGCCTCTTGGCTGCATCTCTGATCAGTCTTCTCCTTGTATGAGCTGAAAGTTTAGAGGGACAGCCAGGTCTTCGTAGATTTGCAGTGGTCTGATACTCCTTCCATTTCAATATTATCGCTTGCACAGTGCTCCCTGGGATGTTTAAAGCTTGGGAAATCTTTTTGTATCCAAATCCAGCTTTAAACTTCTCCACAACAGTATCTCGGACCTGCCTGGTGTGTTCCTTGTTCTTCATGATGCTCTCTGTGCTTTAAACGGACCTCTGAGACTATCACAGTGCAGGTGCATTTATACGGAGACTTGATTACACACAGGTGGATTCTATTTATCATCATTAGTCATTTAGGTCAACATTGGATTATTCAGAGATCCTCATTGAACTTCTGGAAAGAGTTTGCTGCACTGAAAGTAAAGGGGCTGAATAAATTTGCACGCCCAATTTTTCAGTTTTTTTTATTTGTTAACAAAGTTTGAAATATCCAATAAATTTCGTTCCACTTCATGATTGTGTCCCACTTGTTGTTGATTCTTCACAAAAAATTTAAGTTTTATATCTTTATGTTTGAAGCCTGAAATGTGGCAAAAGGTCGCAAAGTTCAAGGGGGCCGAATACTTTCGCAAGGCACTGTACCTACATACAACTTTTTCAGCAGCGTATGGCAATGTTCGATGTACTGAAACACAGGTACGCTGAGATGGTATCTTGTTGTGCAGCACGATGGTGTAAATGAGCCCCTGAATTGGTCCTGGTGACCATTGTCTCCAGTACAGAAAGCATAGCTCCCAACTGTCCCTGATTTCGAGGGACTGTCCCTAATTTTGAGGGACTGTTCCTTATTTGGAACAAAATCCCTCTGTCCCTCTTTCCTCTTCATCTCTTAGATTGTAAGCTCTAAGGAGCAGGGCCCTCTGATTCCTACTGTATTAAAGTGTATGGTGTTTGTACTGTCTAGTTGTAAAGCGCTGCGTAAACTGTCGGTGCTAAATAAATCCTATATAATAATAATTTGTCTCTCATTTTAGTCTGATCTATAGAGTTGTATATAACATGCACTATTGATCTTTCAAAAAGGGTTTTCCAGTGCTAAACCTTTTAGGCCCCTTTCACATGAACGATCTGATCAGATCCGCCTGTCAGTTTTTTAATCGGATCTGATCAGATCCTCCATGCATCCCTATGGGGCAGCGGATGTCAGCGGAGACATCTCCGCTGATACCCGCTGCCATCCGCATCCGATCCTGTCAGTGAAATCCTGACGGATGGAAACCCTATTTTCCATCCGTCCCGGGGATCGGATGGGATCGGATGAGAGCGGCCAGGCGGTCCGCTCTCATCCGATTTCCCCATAGAGAGCAGCGGGGCTCTGACACCTCCGGAGAGGGAGCTGTCACCTGCCTGCTCAGCGGGGATCGGCGGATCCCTTGCTGAGCAGCACAGAGTCCGTCAACGGAGGCGGACCGACCGTGTGAAAGGACCCTTATCCAAATTCTAAATTGCTGCATTTGTGAATTTCAAAAGCAAGTTTAAAGGAATAGTAGCTGTAAAAAAAGCACTTGTGGGTTTAACTAATCATTTTTTTGTATAATTCTCCTTTAACGGGGGGGGGGGGGCAGGGGGGGTGTCATATGCCTACATACTTTGAACAGGAAGCAAAGGGAATCTTCCTGATAGGACACAGGTAGAAAAAAAAAAAATAAATGTTAACGGAGAAATGTCTTAGGGCTCTTTCACACGGGCGATCCGATCAGATCCGCCTGTCAGTTTTTTAGGTGGATCTGATCGGATCCTCCATGCAGCTCTATGGGGCAGCGGATGTCAGCGGAGACACCTCCGCTGACACCCGCTGCCATCCGCATCCGATCCTGTCCGTGAAATCTGGACGGATGGAAACCCTATTTTTCCATCCGTTCAGGTATCGGATCGGGTGAGAGCGGACAGGCGGTCCGCTCTCATCCGATCCCCCATAGAGAGCAGCGGGGGCTGTGACACCTTCCTCTCCGCACTGCAAGCGGAGACGGAGCTGTCATCTGCCGGCTCAGCGGGGGTCGCGGATCGATCCCCACTGAGCAGCACGGATCCGCCTACGGAGGCGGACCGTGTGAAAGAGCCCTTAAAGCGTATTTAAACCCAAAAAAAAAAATGTAATATACTGCAGCTTACCAAATCTAAAGCTTAACTATGGGTATTTTTTTACCCCATACAGTGGGCTATGCCCGCACTGCATGGGTTAACTGCTCTTTATTTGTCTGGCAGATTGGAGAGCTCAGATATATTCACCTAATCATGGGACAAAAATACATTTTCACTTGAGTTGGGCTTTATATGTGGTGGCTGCATTAGTTTTCACTTTTCAGATTAAAAATATTTTCAGCAAGTACAGAAAATACCTGTTAATCTTGTCAGGTATATACTATTCTTGTCATTTTCTATTAGCTTAACCTCTTCCCGACCGCCCGCCGCCTATTTATTGCGGCAGTGCGGCCCTCCTGCGCAAACCGACATAGACCTTTCACACAAATAGTAGCAGGGCAAGCGGTAGGCAGATGCATAGTCAATAAAACAGGCCAGGGTCAGTTCACCTGCAAGCAATTCAAGCAGAAGGCGGGAGCGTAGTTGATAAAACAGGCAAGGTCAGTTCACAGGGAAGCAATCCAAACGGTAGGCAGAAGCGTAGTTGATAAAACAGGCCAGGATCAGGTCACAGGGAAGCGGTCCTAATGGTAGGCAGAAGCGTAATCGTTAAAACAGGCCAGGGTCAGTTCACGTGAAAGCAGTCCAAATGGTAGGCAGAGGCATAGTGGAAAAACAGGCCAGGGTCAGTTTACGTGGAAGGCAATGGCATGGTTATTTGAGGAGACGTGGAATATGGTCAGCACAGATATAAATGGGGAAATGATTAAAATATTGGCTAATATTTTAGGGATGTATGTTAAAGTCAGACGCATTCTCCAATGCACAGGCCCTGTTAGGAGGGACACTGGGGACAATGGTAGCTGGTATCTCTACGAAATCCCCTCTTTGGCTGCATACATCTTTTTGGCATCTTTGGCCTGCTTCAGATGGTGGAATGTTGTTCGGGAAGTGGCTCTCATGAAGTCCGCTAACAGCATCAGAACAAAGGTTTTCTGTGGGTGGGGGGGTCTTTATTGATAGATGAGGGATAACAATTTCTTTGATTAATTTTAGGAAGGGGGTGGGGCTTTCTATGGATATGGTGTAGATAATATATGCATTATAAATGGCCAAATGAATTAAATAAATTGTGAGTTTCTTGTACCGGAAATTGGATCTCCTTGTTGCTAAGTAGGGCGGAAGCATTTGGTCATTAAAATCCACCTCCCCCCCCCCCCATGTGAAGATTATATTCCTGGATGCACGTTGGCTTTTGAATGGGACCTCGTCTTTTTGAACCTCAACTGTGGTGTCATTATGGATGGTGGACATCATATATACATTCCTGCTATCTTTCCACCTCAAGGCTAGCACTTCGTTGCTTCTCAAAGCTGCTTTTTCCCCCCTTCACATTTTTTTACTGTCCAAAGATTGTGGGAAGGCCTTCCTGTTCTTTCTAGTGGTTCCGCAGGCCAGGGTTTTTGCAAGGTATAGGTGTTTGAAAAGGGGCAGGCTGGTATAGTAGTTATCCAGGTATATATGATATGCTTTCTTCAGCAGTGGGTATGCCAGGTCTCATACAATTTTTCCGGTTGTGCCCATGTAGGCTGGGCACTCAGAGCGCTGGAGCTGGGAATCTCTTCCTTCATATATGCGGAATGCATACAGATATCCCGTGGCTCTTTCACATAACTTGAAGATTTTGACCCCGTATTTGGCCCTTTTGTTAGGAATATAGTGGGACTCATCCACACATATTTTCTGATCAGGGACATAAAGTTCTGCAAATCTTTCGGGAAAAAAAAATATGAGGGGGCGAATTTTACATAAATTGTCATAATTTGGATGGTTTTGAGGGGGGCACTGGGTGTTGTTGCTGAAGTGAAGGAAGCGCGTATTTATGTGGTGTATAGGGTTGGTGAACCAATAGGCATGTCCTTCATTTTTTTTTTGTAAGCCCCATGTTTATAGTGAGGCCCATAAACAATTTGAACTCCTCCAAATTCAAATCTTTCTGCTCAAACGGACGGGCATAGGATAATTGGGGGTTGTTTGCAATATACTGCTGGACACAGAGATTGGTCTGGTCCACGATTAACTGCAGCAAAATGTTGGGCAAAAATAAATAAAGAAAATCCATTTCTGAGAAATTCTTGGGATTGCTTGCACACCTGGCTGTGTGGTGAAAGGGGGAATGCTTGTTAATCCCGAGTTGGAAGGCAGCCATGTTGGGTTGGCAAGAGCATCTGTGAGGTATGTAGTGGCCCTGGCTCTTGGGGGATGTGACACTCCAGTGCTGGTAGTTGGGGAATTTGAAATTCCTGCGCTGGTACTTGAGAGTGATACCACAGGGCTGGTGCTGGGCCCGGGCATTTGATCCTGGGGTCTTTTGCTTGTAGCTGCCTGGATTCCAGAGCGCTGTGCCCTTTTAGGAGGGACCCATTCTCCCTCAGATTCCATTGCGGATCCACTACTATTATTGGTCTAAATTATTAATTGGATTCGGAATCGGAATCTGATGAGAACTCCCTGCTGCTCTCATCAGTCATGGAGAGGATCTGAAACGCCTCCTCGCTGCTGTACACTTTTTTGGACATGATGGTGGCTGTGATGGTGATGGGCTGTACGACGGGTGGCAGATGACTGCTGACGGTCATTGATGGGTAGCAGGTGACTGATAGGTGGCAGGTGGCGGTCACTGATGGGTGTCTGATGGGTAACAGGTGACGGTCACTGATGGGCGACAGGTGATGATCACTGATGGGTGACAGGTGACGATCACTGATGAGTGACAGGTGACGATCACTGATGGGGTGACAAGTGATGGTCACTGATGGGTGACAAGTGACTGTCAATGATGGGGTGATGGGTAACGGTCACTGATGGGTGACTGACGACAGTCACTGATGGGTGACAGGCGACGGTCACTGATAAATGACAATTGATGTCACTAATAGGTGATAGGTGACAGGCGATGGTCACCAATGGGTGACAGGTGCACCGCTGATGGTACTGATGGCAATCTCTGATGGTGACAGGTGCACTTAATGAGTGACAGGTGCACTTTATGGGCACTGATGGGTGACACTTGCACTTTATGGTTTACTGATGTGGTGACTATTGGGTGACAGGTGCAATGGGGGGGGGGGGGGGGGCTGAACACTGTATGGGGCAGGTTCTCTTTATTTGTGTAGTGCAGAAACTGACAGAACACAGATCCTTAACTTACTGCTTCTGGCTCTTCTCTTCTCACACTGGAAACGGTGTGCGAGGAGAGAAGAGCTGGTAACAGTCAGTTACCGCTCTGTGTTGTGATCGGCTGTGAATGGATCACAGCCGATCACGTGGTAAACAGCCATTGTCATTGGCTGTTTACCACTGTTGGTGACCAGCTGTGTTCTTCAGAACACGTGGCCACTGACATGACTGCGCAGCGCTCTTCCAAGCGCGTGCATATCCAGTCTACATCGTAGGCAGAGCTATGTGTTCAGCTGTGATTGGATCACAGCCGATCACGTGGTAAACAGCCATGCTCATGGCTGTTTAACCGCTGTCAGTGACGAGCTATGTCTCGGGGACATGCCACCACCGACAGTGCAGGGCTGCGCGCACACGATCACGTGCATGCCCTGCTTGAATGGGCCGACGTCATATGGAGAACAAGAGCCGCATCTTCCTGCTGCCATTTGATGGTGGGCGGGTGGCAAGTGGTTAAAAAATTACTAAGTATAAATAAAGGGGAAAAAGCCTGAGAAAAATGAAAACTAGGGAAGACACCGCTCCTCAGGATTGATATATTGGGGTATCATTATTTTTTTTTCTTATAGTTGGGGAATTTGTAACCATTCTCTACTCTTTTAGGCTCCTTTCACACAGAGCAGAGTCTGCTCCATTCACCAGGGGATGCATAAGCAGATCCATTCAGTATGTTCCCTTTGTTTCTGCTATAAAACTTTGAAAATAAATAATTATTCTTTATAAATTTAGGTTAAATGTATTCTGCTACAATTATTTGGTAAAAAGAAACAAAAACACTCCATGGTATTAGGTAAGAGGCATTGTGATTTTTTTGACACATTTTTTGGGAAAATGAAGAAAATACATTTAATTTAATTTTATTTTATTTTACAAGGTTATAATTTTAACAAGCTATTTATCCCCCACATCATGGCCATCCTTACAGTTGCACCCCAGGATACATCTTCTACCCTTCTGAGTATGGCAATACCACATGTGTGAGTCTTTTTTGCTGTTTGGACTCATAAAGGGTCCCAAAATCCAAGGAGTATCTTCAGGATTTCAAAGGGCATACATTTTGTATCTGATTTCCTGACTACCTATCACATTTCTTGCCGGATTTTGCAAAGTAGACACTCCAAAGTATTAAATTAGACACATGGCGATTCTTTTAAAAATAACATTTTTTTTGCCACAAATTTTTGGAAAATTAAGTAAGAAAATTAATTTGTATTTTTTTACACAACTGTCAATTAGGTTTTTCTCAATCAGCCCATACACAGTGTGGGCATACTTAGAATTACACCCCAAAACACTTTCTGCTACTCCTCTCGAGTATGAGAATATCACATATGTGAGACTTTTACGGAACCTAGCTGCATAGATGGACCCAGAATTAACCACTTGCCGACTGCCTAACGTAGATCTACGTCGGCAGTCAGCCCCTCACAGGCAAAGCGACGTAGGTCTACAATATTCCCACAATAGGCCCACAATATTCCTAACACACAGCATGGGCGGTCTTAGAATTAGGCTTCGTTCAAAGGGGTGTACTTAAGTGTACACACACTTTTTCAATGTTTGGATTTGCAGATGGGTCAGTTTAGGTGGCAGGCAGAGATGTGGTCAGCAAAAAAGGCAAAGGATTGGTCCAGGCAGCATGCAGAAACATGATCAATAAACAGGCCAGGATAAGTACAGGTGGCAGGCAGAGGCAACACTGCACTGGTGTGGCAGTTATCAGAAACAATGTTGCTGGCTGCACTGGCTCTGGTGACACTACTGTATACTAATGTGTCGGCAATTAGGGACAGTGTTGATGTTGATGGCAGCACTGGTTGGTGGTGTTGATCTGGGACATGGTTGATGGTTGCACTGGCTCTGATGATATTGTGTTGATGGTGATGAACAGGGACACACTGTTGATGGTTGCACTGGCTCTGGTGACACTGTACTGATGTAGTGCTGATCAGGGACACTGTTGATGGTTGCAATAGCTCTGGGGTCACTGTACTGATATGGCCGTGATCGGGGACACTGTTAATGGTTGCAATGGCTCTGGTGACTCTGCACTGATGTGGCGGTGATCAGGGACACTGTTGATGGTTGCACTGGCTTTGGTAACACTGTACTGATGTGGTGGTGATCAGGGACACTGTTGATGGTTGCACTGGCTCTGGTGACATTGTACTGATGTGGTGGTGGTCAGGGACACTGTTGATGGTTGCAATAGCTCTGGTGACACTGTACTGATGTGGCGGTGATCAGGGACACTGTTGATGGTTGCAATGACTCTGGTGACACTGTGTACTGATGTGGGCGTGATCGGGGACACTGTTGATGGTTACAATGGCTCTGGTGACACTGTACTGATGTGGTGGTGATCGGGGACATGGTTGATGGTTGCACTGGCTCTGGTGACACTGTACTGATGTGGTGATGATCGGGGACATGGTTGATGGTTGCAATGGGTCTGGTGACACTGTATTGTTGTGGCAGTGATCAGGGACACTGTTGATGGTTGCACTGGATCTGGTGACACTGTACTGATGTGGTGGTGATCGGGGACACTGTTGATGGTTTCAATGGCTCTGGTGACACTGTACTGATGTGGCAGTGATCAGGGATACTGTTGATGGTTGCACCGGCTCTGGTGACACTGTACTGATGTGGTGCTGATCAGGGACACTGTTGATGGTTGCAATAGCTCTGGTGACACTGTACTGATGTGGCGGTGATCAGGGATACTGTTGATGGTTGCAATGACTCTGGTGACACTGTACTGATGTGGTGGTGATCAGGGACACTGTTGATGGTTGCACTGGATCTGGTGACACTGTACTGATGTGGTGGTGATCGGGGACACTGTTGATGGTTTCAATGGCTCTGGTGACACTGTACTGATGTGGCAGTGATCAGGGATACTGTTGATGGTTGCACCGGCTCTGGTGACACTGTACTGATGTGGTGCTGATCAGGGACACTGTTGATGGTTGCAATGACTCTGGTGACACTGTACTGAAGTGGTGGTGATTGGGGACACAGTTTATGGTTGCAATGGCTCTGGTGACACTGTACTGAGGTGGTGGTGATTGGGGACACGGTTTATGGTTGCAATGGCTCTTGTAACACTGTACTGATGTGGTGGTGATTGGGGACACGGTTTATGGTTACAATGGCTCTGGTGACACTATACTGAGGTGGTGATTGGGGACACGGTTTATGGTTGCAATGGCTCTGGTGACACTGTACTGAGGTGGTGGTGATTGGGGACACGGTTTATGGTTGCAATGGCTCTGGTGACAGGCACTGTTCTGAGGTGGTGGTGATTGGGGACACGGTTTATGGTTGCAATGGCTCTGGTGACACTGTACTGAGGTGGTGGTGATTTGGGACACGGTTTATGGTTGCAATGGCTCTGGTGACAGACACTGTTCTGAGTTGGTGGTGATTGGGGACACAGTTTATGGTTGCAATGGCTCTGGTGACACTGTACTGAGGTGGTGGTGATTGGGGACACGGTTTATGGTTGCAAAGGCTCTGGTGACACTGTACTGAGGTGGCGGTGATCAGGGATACTGTTGATGGTTGCAATGACTCTGGTGACACTGTACTGATGTGGTGGTGATCAGGGACACTGTTGATGGTTGCACTGGATCTGGTGACACTGTACTGATGTGGTGGTGATCGGGGACACTGTTGATGGTTTCAATGGCTCTGGTGACACTGTACTGATGTGGCAGTGATCAGGGATACTGTTGATGGTTGCACCGGCTCTGGTGACACTGTACTGATGTGGTGCTGATCAGGGACACTGTTGATGGTTGCAATGACTCTGGTGACACTGTACTGAAGTGGTGGTGATTGGGGACACAGTTTATGGTTGCAATGGCTCTGGTGACACTGTACTGAGGTGGTGGTGATTGGGGACACGGTTTATGGTTGCAATGGCTCTTGTAACACTGTACTGATGTGGTGGTGATTGGGGACACGGTTTATGGTTACAATGGCTCTGGTGACACTATACTGAGGTGGTGATTGGGGACACGGTTTATGGTTGCAATGGCTCTGGTGACACTGTACTGAGATGGTGGTGATTGGGGACACGGTTTATGGTTGCAATAGCTCTGGTGACACTATACTGAGGTGGTGGTGATTGGGGACACGGTTTATGGTTGCAATGGCTCTGGTGACACTGTACTGAGGTGGTGGTGATTGGGGACACGGTTTATGGTTGCAATGGCTCTGGTGACACTGTACTGAGGTGGTGGTGATTGGGCACATGGTTTATGGTTACAATGGCTCTGGTGACACTATACTGAGGTGGTGATTGGGGACACGGTTTATGGTTGCAAAGGCTCTGGTGACACTTTACTGAGGTGGTGGTGATTGGGCACACGGTTTATGGTTGCAATGGCTCTGGTGGCACTGTACTGAGGTGGTGGTGATTTGGGACACGGTTTATGGTTGCAATGGCTCTGGTGACACTGTACTGAGGTGGAGCCACCTATACACATGAATGGGTGAGGAAGTCTGTACGCAGATATGCGCTGCTATTTGAGTACAGTAGCGTATGCGCACAACGTAAGACTAATGTGCACCTTTATATATATATATATATATATATATATATATATATATATATATATATATATATATGTGTGTGTGTGTGTGTGTGTGTGTGTGTGTGTGTTTTCATGCTAAATGTGTCTGACAGCTCCATTCTCCAGCATTTTATTGATGCCAGTCTTAAATATCCTCTAGTGTGTGGAGAATGTTTTAACTGCTCCAGAAAAGAAAACCAAGAGCCCTGTATGGCCTTATGTCAATGACAGCCCGACAGTGATCGGCACAGTGTATGGGCGCTGCGATCCCCCCCTCTCCACCCGGGCAGATCTCTCCCAGGCAGCGCAAGGCACGCCGGGATCGCTCCTCCAGCCAATATGGCGTCTTGCTGACAGTTCAGTGCTGGTGCTGAGATCCCGATCAGCGGGGCATTGTGGGAGTGTGCCCCTTCTGTGCCCAGCAGGCTTGGGCGTTCATGGGCAAGGAGAGTGGAGGCGGGCAGACCTGTTCCTCGGTGTGTGTGTGTGAGAGATGCGGGTCACCGGGTGAGGAGCGGGGCATGAGGGAGCGGCCGGGGCTGGCGGCTGACAGCACGGAATAAGAAGACATGGGCTCTCTGACGGCCGGGGATTCTGCTCAATGGCTGTCAGTAAAGGAGGAGACCATCTTCCTGCACGATGGACTCATTAGGGTAACCGACCTGGCCGAACTACCCAGCGAGATAGGAGTCTCCGAGGCCGGCGACACCGACCTGGAGGTAAGGACGACACCGGGGGTCATGTGACTGGCCTGGGCTACTGACACACTGGCTGGTCCTATGGATTACACTGTCATCCTGTGCTGGGATGGGGATCTAGGAGGGCTCAGGGTCTATAGATGATGGGATGGGGATCTATGAGGGCTCAGGGTCTATAAATGATAGGATGGGGATCTATGAGGGCTCAGGGTCTATAGATGATGGGATGGGGATCCCGGAGGGCTCGGGGTCTATAGATGATGGGATGGGGATCCAGGAGGGCTCAGGGTCTATAGATGATAGGATGGGGATCCAGGAGGGCTCAGGGTCTATAAATGATAGGATGGGGATCTATGAGGGCTCAGGGTCTATAGATGATGGGATGGGGATCCAGGAGGGCTCGGGTCTATAGATGATGGGATGGGGATCTAGGAGGGCTCAGGGCCTACAGAATAATAGGATGGGGATCTAGGAGGGCTCGGGGTCCATAGGTGATACGATGGGGATCTAGGAGGGCTTGGTGTCTTTAGATGATAGGATGGGGATCTAGGAGGTCTATAGGTGATAGGATGGGGATCTAGGAGGGCTCGGGGTCTATAGATGATAGGATGGGGATCTAGGAGGGCTCGGGGTCTATAGATGATAGGATGGGGATCTAGGGGGGCTCGGGGTCTATAGATGATAGGATGGGGATCTAGGAGGGCTCAGGGTCTATAGATGATGGGATGGGGATCTAGGAGGGCTCGGGGTCTATAGATGATGGGATGGGGATCCAGGAGGGCTCGGGGTCTATAGATGATGGGATGGGGATCCAGGAGGGCTCAGGGTCTACAGAATGATAGGATGGGGATCTAGGAGGGCTCGTGGGTCTGTAGATGATGGGATGGGGGATCTAGGAGAGCTCGGGTCTATAGATGATGGCGATCTAGGAGGGCTCAGGGTCTACAGAATGATGGAATGGGGATCTAGGAGGGCTCGGGGTCTGTAGATGATAGGATGGGGATCTAGGAGGACTTGGGGTCTATAGATGATAGGATGGGGATCTAGGAGGGCTCAGGGTCTATAGATGATGGGATGGGGATCTAGGGGGGCTCGGGGTCTATAGATGATGGGATGGGGATTTAGGAGGGCTCGGGGTCTATAGATGATGGGATGGGGATTTAGGAGGGCTCGGGGTCTATAGATGATGGGATGGGGATTTAGGAGGGCTCGGGGTCTATAGATGATGGGATGGGGATTTAGGAGGGCTCGGGGTCTATAGATGATGGGATGGGGATCTAGGAGAGCTTGGGGTCTATAGATGATGGGATGGGGATCTAGGAGGGCTCAGGGTCTACAGAATGATAGGATGGGGATCTAGGAGGGCTCGGGGTCCATTGGGGATCTAGGAGGGCTCGGGGTCCATTGGGGATCTAGGAGGGCTCGGGGTCTATAGATGATAGGATGGGGATCTAGGAGGGCTCGGGGGACTATAGATGATGGGATGGGGATCTAGGAGTGCTCAGGGCCTACAGAATGATAGGATGGGGATCTAGGAGGGCTCGGTGTCTTTATATGATAGGATGGGGATCTAGGAGGGCTCGAGGTCTATAGGTGATACGATGGGGATCTAGGAAGGCTCGGGGTCTATAGATGATAAGATGGGGATCTAGGAGGGCTCGGTGTCTATAGATGATAGGATGGGGATCTAGGAGGGCTTGGGCTCTATAGATGATAGGATGGGGATCTAGGAGGGCTCGGGGTCTATAGATAATGGGATGGGGATCTAGGAGGGCTCAGGGTCTATAGATAATAGGATGGTGATCTAGGAGGGCTCGGGGTCTATAGATGATAGGATGGGGATCTAGGGGGGCTCGGGGTCTATAGATGATAGGTAGTACTCCCCGTAGGAGGGCTCACAGAATATAGATGTATAGGATGGATACAGTGCTCCCTATAGAAATTCTCAGGGTCTATAATCTGAGACCTCCTCCAATAGAGAGCATTATACCATTCTACATATCTATAGACCCTGAACATTCCTAAAGAAAGTGCTATACTGTCCTATACATTCTGAACCTTCCTATAGAGAGATTTATACCCATCCTACCACCTATAATCCCTGAGCTGACCTATAGAGAGCGCTTTACCTGTCCCTATCAGCTAGTGATCATGAACTATACTCATCTATACTCGTACTATATATACATAGACCCTGAGCCCATGTATAAACAGTGCTATACTCATTTTATCATTTATAGATCCTGAGTCCCCCTTTGGGGAGCGCTGTACCCATCCTTCGCATCTATAGACCTCCAGCCCACCTATAGGGAGCACTATAACCATCCTAAACATCTATAAACTCCAAGCCCACATATAGGGAGCACTATAACCATCCTTATATATCTATAGACCCTGTGCACACCTATAGGGAGAACTATACCCATCCTATCATCTATACACGCCAAGCATTCCTATGGGGAGAACTATACCCATCCTATACATACTGAGCATTCCTATAGGGAGAACCATACCATCCTATACATCTATAGACCCTGAGCACTCCTTTAGGAAGCACTATACCCATTCTATACATCTACAGACTCTGAGCACACCTATAGGGAGAACTATACCCATTCTGCCATCTGTACACCTCGAGCATTCCTATAGGGAGAACTATACCCATTCTGCCATCTGTACACCTCGAGCATTCCTATAGGGAGAACTATACCCATTCTACCATCTGTACAACCTGAGCATTCCTATAGGGAGAACTATGCCAATCCTATACATCTATAGACCCTGAGCCCACCTATAGGGAGCACTATACACATCCTATACATCTATAGACCCTGAGCCCACCTATAGGGAGCACTATACACATCCTATACATCTATAGACCCTGAGCCCACCTATAGGGAGCACTATATACCCCGAGCATTCCTATAGGGTGCACTATATCCATCCTATACATCTATAGACCCTGAGCCCACCTATAGGGAGCACTATACACATCCTATACATCTATATACCCCTAGCATTCCTATAGGGTGCACTATATCCATCCTATACATCTATAGACCCTGAGCCCACCTATAGGGAGCACTATATCCATCCTATACATTTATAGACCCTGAGCCCACCTACAGGGAGATCAATACCCATTCTATGTATCACTAGCCCCTCTGTGGATTTCACTATACCCATCCTATTATTTTTAGGTCCTGAGCCCTCCTAAGGGGAGCCCTATACCCTAGCTATCCCATCATTTATAGGCCCTGCGCCCACCCGTAGGGAGCACTACATATATCTATAGACCCTGAGCCCTTCTGTGGGGAGAACTACTGTATAGTCATTCTAAACATCTATAGAACCTGAGCACTAAGAGAGAGCGATATACCTATAATTATGTTGTAGAAACACGCATACTGCGATAGGATGGGCATAGTATTCCCTATAGGAGGATTTAGGATCTATAAATAGGATGGGCCTGGGTCTTTATATCTATAAAGCCCGAACTATGATATATTATTATTATTTTTTTTTTTTTTTGCTTTCCTAGAGACATATGCGTGTGTATTTTTATTTATAAGTGTGTTTGTTCTGTAGAGCTATGTGGATAGCCTAGACATGGTGGGATGTGTCTCTTCTTTATTGTAGTCTCTGTTATTATGACCTGCAGTTTCTTGTATGTGTAGGCTCAGGTTGATCCTGTATGTGCAGGCTCAGGTTGATCCTGTATGTGTAGGCTCAGGTTGATCCTGTATGTGTAGGCTCAGGTTGATCTTGTATGTGTAGGCTCAGGTTGATCCTGTATGTGTAGGCTCAGGTTGATCCTGTATGTGCAGGCTCAGGTTGATCCTGTATGTGCAGGCTCAGGTTGATCCTGTATGTGTAGGCTCAGGTTGATCCTGTATGTGCAGGCTCAGGTTGATCTTGTATGTGTAGGCTCAGGTTGATCCTGTATGTGTAGGCTCAGGTTGATCCTGTATGTGCAGGCTCAGGTTGATCCTGTATGTGCAGGCTCAGGTTGATCCTGTATGTGTAGGCTCAGGTTGATCCTGTATGTGTAGGCTCAGGTTGATCCTGTATGTGTAGGCTCAGGTTGATCCTGTATGTGTAGGCTCAGGTTGATCCTGTATGTGTAGGCTCAGGTTGATCCTGTATGTGTAGGCTCAGGTTGATCCTGTATGTGTAGGCTCAGGTTGATCCTGTATGTGTAGGCTCAGGTTGATCCTGTATGTGTAGGCTCAGGTTGATCCTGTATGTGTAGGCTCAGGTTGATCCTGTATGTGTAGGCTCAGGTTGATCCTGTATGTGCAGGCCCCGGTTGATCCTGTATGTGTAGGCTCAGGTTGATCCTGTATGTGTAGGCTCAGGTTGATCCTGTATGTGTAGGCTCAGGTTGATCCTGTATGTGTAGGCTCAGGTTGATCCTGTATGTGTAGGCTCAGGTTGATCCTGTATGTGTAGGCTCAGGTTGATCTTGTATGTGCAGGCTCAGGTTGATCCTGTATGTGCAGGCTCAGGTTGATCCTGTATGTGCAGGCTCAGGTTGATCTTGTATGTGTAGGCTCAGGTTGATCCTGTATGTGTAGGCTCAGGTTGATCCTGTATGTGTAGGCTCAGGTTGATCCTGTATGTGCAGGCTCAGGTTGATCCTGTATGTGCAGGCTCAGGTTGATCCTGTATGTGCAGGCTCAGGTTGATCCTGTATGTGCAGGCTCAGGTTGATCCTGTATGTGTAGGCTCAGGTTGATCCTGTATGTGTAGGCTCAGGTTGATCCTGTATGTGCAGGCTCAGGTTGATCCTGTATGTGTAGGCTCAGGTTGATCCTGTATGTGTAGGCTCAGGTTGATCCTGTATGTGCAGGCTCAGGTTGATCCTGTATGTGCAGGCTCAGGTTGATCCTGTATGTGTAGGCTCAGGTTGATCCTGTATGTGCAGGCTCAGGTTGATCCTGTATGTGTAGGCTCAGGTTGATCCTGTATGTGTAGGCTCAGGTTGATCCTGTATGTGCAGGCTCAGGTTGATCCTGTATGTGCAGGCTCAGGTTGATCCTGTATGTGTAGGCTCAGGTTGATCCTGTATGTGCAGGCTCAGGTTGATCCTGTATGTGTAGGCTCAGGTTGATCCTGTATGTGTAGGCTCTGGTTGATCCTGTATGTGCAGGCTAAGGGATGTCTTGTCAGTTTCCTGTGGCCAACACGGCATTCTCTTTTTCAGAAATCCATTGAATACGGCCCGCACTGTATTCTGCATACGTCGGCTACATGTATGAATGCCCTGCTGAGCACATTTGGTCAGATGAGCATTTCCTCTAGAGATCCCCCTTTATTCTTTTGTATCTGTGCCCTAAGGCTTGTGACAGAAGGCTGCTTGGACTCTAGTGACCAGGCACTACTAATTAAGAGAGCGATGGGGGACATTGCTTAGAAATGTCACTTGCCTCAGTGTAATCTTATCTTACATTTGATTTATCTTTGCACTGTTCATTATTAGGAATCTAGTGGTAATGTGTGTATGGCATTGGTTAGGGATGAATAGGCTGATTGTAGTTTAGGCCTGGCTATGAATAAATGGTCTTTTTTACTGTACATGTTTACTTTTTGTAGTAAGCGTTGAAATCTCCATTAAAAAATGACTGAAGGCATAATCCTTGAATGCTTTTTTTTTTATTTTGTTCCAGTAATGATGTTGATTGCAGTTAACGGATGTGATCCGGGATGTAAAAGGCATACATAGTCTGATCATCTGAATGCATTGTTAGTAATGGCACATGTCTGACACTTGCCTCTCCACACCCTATCCCATCTCATTCTGTGAGTGCAGGTCATAGGGATGACTCAGCCTAGAGAGCCTTTGTCCAGAGATCATTGCACATACATTCTCCCAGCAGATCGGCCCTTTGTATGATCTGTCATTTGCTTCAGATAGCAGGTGCAGCACTTATTTCTGTTTCCTAATGGTTTGCAGACTAATAATCTTTCCCCCTCTCTTAAAATGCAAGGCATATGCTCAGATTGTCAAGTTCTTCGTCTGTCATTATGAGCTCATGCTTCTTTCTGATGCCCACATAAGGGTATTCAGCTGATCTCATGCCTGTGAGAAATAAACAGCATTAAAAATCAGTGTAAATTCAGGCATGCTTCTTCTGTAGAAGATTATCCCAGGCTTGGAGCACTAACATCCCTTCTCCATGGATCTACTAAATGCTATCCCATTACACTTAAATGGATTTTAAGATAAGCACAAATAAATACTAATGTGATATTTTTCAAGCTATTTTGGTGTAATCATATTGTTTGTGAAAGGCTGGGTAATATTTCAAAGGACAGTCTGTGGCAGATGGGTTTTTTCCTTATAATCTGTGAATCTAATATACAATTCACCTTGCAAAATAAAGGTCTAGGTCAGCCTTTCTCAACCTTTTCAACACAGAGGAACCCTGGAAATAAATTTCTGGTGTCGGGGAACCCCTGCTAAAAATTAAAAATCTACAACTCCTGACACATTAGTGTGACAGTCAGTGGGAAAAATGCTCCTTAGGGCTCTTTCACACGGGCGTTCCGTATGTCCGTTTTTCATCCCATCCGTTTGCGGATGAAAAACGGACATAATGTATCTCTATGTAAATACGGATGTCAGAGGATGATCATCCTCTGACATCCGTTTTTTGTCAGTTCAGTTCAGTTCAGTTCAGTTTTTTTGAACGGAGAAGAACCCTATTTTTTCTTCCTTTCAAAAAACGGAACGGAAGCAAAAACGGATGTCAGTGGTGTCATCCGCAGACATCCGTATTTACATAGACATGCATTATGTCAGTTTTTCATCCGCAAACGGATGGGATGAAAAACGGACATACGGACCGGATGACACAAGTGTCATCCGTGTCCGTTACAAAAAAAAAAAAAAAAAAAGGAACTGATCGGGCAAAAAAAAAGGAACGCCCGTGTGAAACAGCCCTTACTTTTGTCACCATTGGGAAGAATTACCCATTACAGATAGCTAAAAGGAACAATGGTGTCATTAGGAACTTGAAATTGCCCCTCAGGAGGAACCCTAGGGTTCCACTGAACCCTGGTTGAGAAACCCTGGTCTAGGTAATAGGGCCGAGTACTTGCTTCCATCACTAACCTACGATACTGCTTGTTCATGGCCTGTGACTTTCTGAGTAGTGGAGAAAAGTTAAAGTGATACTAAACGCACACTGTTTAATTTACTTTGCCCCTTCTATTTCTGTATATCGATGACGGCACTGTAATTATTAAAAAAAAAAAAAAAATCCAAGTGCTATTTTCCTAATCGATATACAGCTGTCACTTCACCCAGATCTTTCCCAGCCTGTCTGCAGGGAATCATAGGCAGGAGGAGCTTCTAGTCCTCTGCTGCTGGTCACATGTTCCAAAAAAAACAGCCTTTGGAATATAGAGTGAAAATAAATAGTATCAAGAAACTGTTTTAAATTGGCAAACAAATATACACTAAACAAAATTATAAACGCAACACTTTTTTGTTTTTGCCCCCATTTTTCATGAGCTGAACTCATAGATCTAAGACTTTTTCTATGTACACAAAAGGCCAATTTCTCTCAAATATTGTTCACAAATCTGTCTAAGGGCTCTTTCACACGGAGCGGACCGTATTGCGATCCGCTCCGGCACTTTTTTTTTTTTTTCACGGACACGGATGACACTTGTGTCATCCGGTCCGTATGTCCGCATATCATCCCATCCGTTTGCGGATGATATACGGACATAATGTATGTCTATGGGCATTGCGGATGTCAGCGAATGACACCGCTGACATCTGATTTTGCGTCCGTTCCATTTTAAATGAAACAAAAATAGGGTTCTGTTCCGTTCCAAAAAACGGAACAGAACTGAAAGGACGAAAATCGGATGTCATCGGTGTCATCCGCTGACATCCGCAATCCCATAGACATTCATTATGTCCGTATATCATCCGCAAGCGGATGGGGTGATTTACGGATATACGCAACATCCATGTGAAAGAGCCCTAAATCTGTGTTAGTGAGCACTTCTCCTTTGCTGAGATAATCCATTCACCTCACATGTGTGGCATATCAAGATGCTGATTAGACAGCATGATTATTGCACAGGTGTGCCTTAGGCTGCCCACAATAAAAGGCCACTCTAATGCCTCGTACACACGCATCGATAGTTGGCCGTGAATTATCGGCCGATTTTCGGTTTGTTAGTATGATGCTTTCGACAACCGACTCCGACTTTTCGGCCGAACAAAATCTGGTGTGCAGGCTATAAAATTTTTGTTGGCCGTCAACAGAACGGCCGATTGTTCCTCAGTCAGTACAGATTTCGGTCGACAAAAATCTGATGAGCAAGACTGGGCATGCTCAGAGAAGAAAAAACACAGGGAAAGTAAACCAACACATGACATCACTTCTGAAGTTGGTTTTTGTTGGCACGAGAAAATTCGTGTGCAGTCTAGAGCACATTTCAACCAACACTGGACAAAAGTCGACCGATCGGTCGGCTGATAACCGTTGCGTGTGTACGAGGCTTAAAATGTGCAGTTTTATCACACAGCATATAGGATTATTAAAAGTTTCAATTTAGACAAATGAGCTCTAAACTTATCAATCTCGCATAGAATAATCTAACTAACCGCGCTGTATGGATGGTGTACATAGCTGCAAAAAGTTTAAAAGCAAGAACGAAGATACAAAGCTGTCTGTGGTGTTTGAGAGACAGCCTTGTATCTTCATTCTTGCTTTTAATCTATTTGCAGCTATGTACACCCTTCCATACAGCGTGGTTAGTTATATTATTCTATGTGATTTAGATACTGTTGTATGCTCCTGTCAACTCAGAAATATACTTCCCTAATTGTTTACTTTGTAGAACATTCTCCTCTCTACATAAGAGCATCCCTGAAGAAAATATATAATACCTCATTATTCAAAACGCGTCGGATGTCTGTAGATTTTGCTATATAAAGGTTATGTTCATACACTCATGCTGTGATGATTGTATTCTGTTTCTTGCTGCAATTTTTTTTTTTAACACTTTTTTTATTAATGCCACCTTCAAAAGTTCTCTAACAAGGAGGGTATTCCTTTCTTTATAATTTATGGACAAGGCATTCCCTACCATTCCACCATACCCCTATAAACCTTTTTAAAGCATGACTTTAAAGTGTTTGTAACCTTTAAAAAGTGTCACTGCCAGCCCCTCTTTATGCAGCCATAATGCACAGTGTAAGTGTTTGCTGAAAACAAAGCCTATAAATACCTTTTTTGCAGAGCTCTTCAGGCCTGTTACGTGACTCCTGGCCGCTCTCCTACTCCATCTATAGGCTACAATGGTAGGGGCCGAGATCTCCCTGTGACGTCAGCTGGGGAGGTCACGTGACCGCTGTGCTCACCGCTCAGGCCCTCCCACTGTAGCCAGTAGTTGAGGGGCGGAGAGTGGTCAGGAGTCACGTGACCGGCCTGAAGAGATCTATATAAAAGGTATTTACATTCTTAGTTTTCAACAAACACACTGTGTATTATGGCTGCATAAGGCCTCTTGCACACTGCAGCTTAAAAATGCTCAGTACAGCTTTCTTTTTTTCTGAGCTAAAATAGAGCCCATTCATTCTTAATGTGCCTATGCACACAGCCGCGTAAATGAGCACCGCGTTTTCTTCAGTAAGAACAAAATAGAAAAATCTGCATTTTTGGTCAGTAATTTGCGCCTGATGCGCACAAATACGCTCAAATGACCCAAAATGCCAATTGAATATCAAGAACGCTAGAATAAATTTACGCGCATTTATGCACATTTGCGCGAGTGCATAAGCGCGAAAGTGCGCGAAATTGAGCGCATTACAATTACGCCAGAAAACGTAGATGCTCTAACAGGAGTATCATGTGTAAGCTGCCTAAAAGAGAGGGGCTGGCAGTGACATTTTTGTACAGTACCACTAATAGGGGCAGGAGGGGGGCACAGGGAGACGGCTCACACACAGGAGCTGACAGGCAGGGAGGTAGGAGTGAGGGGGACCGAGGAGAGCGGCAGATGACGGAGGCACTTAAACTGACCACAGTAATAAGGGCTTAGTAGCCATGATTATCGTGGTCAGTACAGAGAGGGGGGACACAGAAACTGGCAGGATCAGCGAGGTGTTTTACAGCATAGAGAGGGGCAGATTAGACAGCACAACCACCGTGTCCAACCTGCTATGAGGTAACACAGGATTTATTTTTTTTTTTTTTGTAGGTTACAACCACTTTAAGCCACATCGATTTGAACGGCTTGCATTGGAATACATGGGCTGTGACTTGTCATGCGACTTTGTGTCCATAATTGCATGACAAGTTGCACAAGTGTGAATGAAGCCTTATTGCCAAAGCCTAATTGAATAAGCTGATTGGTTGCTAAGCCCATCTGCCCCAGATTCTGTGTGGTCCAGTTTTAGTGACTCAGTGGGGAGGATTCCCCCATCCACATTGAGTGTGTGGATTGGAGAATTCGGTCAGTTTTTCATTTGACCTGCTGGTTGAATGAAAAAACTGACCCATGTCTGCCCAGGTTATGTCCCTTTTTAAATATCCATAGACATGGGATGATGTTTGGAAAATCTGATTACTGCACCATGATTCCAAAGAATATCTGTCCTGTTGGGTGAGTAGGTTTATACACTGAGCGGGCTGCCTTGGTGCTAGGCCTTCTCTTGGAGAAGCCATGTTTGTTGGTCTGTAGAATAGATTTGGGTTGATCCGTATTTCCTTTTTTTTGTTTTATATGGTACAGTAGGATCAGTCATCCGGGATTGTCTGCCAATATTGATGATCTTTAAACAATAAGACTAATTTGCTTCAGTCATTAAAGAACTCCAGGTTTCCTGCCACTTGGAATACTTTGTTTGGGTCAGCTTGGTTAAAATTAATTTTTGATATTTCGGAATGGTAGGGCCACTGCGGCTGCTGTAATACACTGTAGTTGAACTTGCTACATACAGTAAGCTGTTTTCTTCCTGGAGGGCTATAAGCAACTTTCCCTTTGCCACCAGAAACAAAGAGAATCAGCTGCATGACACCTCCAGCCATTTAAAATCAGCCTTGCATCTTTTTTATTTTTTCAATTAAAGTGTTCCCAAATCCAGGACCCTGCATTCACTATATCTGGTCTCCCACAGTACACAGAAAATGGAAATGCAATTATTTTAGTAAATATAAACTGCTATATACCTTTTTATCATCAGCAGTATATAGCAGTCTCTATACACCAAACTTAGCATGTGCAGCCTGTTCTCTTGCTCTATATTATCAGGAAATATATTGGGGACAGTGGAAAGAAGGAGAGGATCAAAGAAGACAGGATCAAGCAGCCTTTTTAACCGCTTGCCAACAGCCGCAAGTACATATACTGCGGCGGTCAGCCCCGTGCAGGCAAAGTGACGTATGGGTACATCACTCGCCTGTAAGCCAATAGGGGGCGAGCGCGCACCGCCGGAGGTGCACTCCCGCTTGTTCACGGACACCTCTGCGCGAGTGACCGGCGGACCCGATTTCCGCCGGTCACTCGCGATCATCCGTTAAGAGGGAGAAAGGCAGGCGGCTAATGTAAACAAAGCAGCCTGTCATTCTCCCCTGTGTAAGTGCAGAGATCATACGGTCCTGCTATGCAGGATCGTATATCTCTGTAGTTACACCACTAGCCACATCCCTTCACAGTTGGAAGCACGCCCCTAGGGACACACTTAACCCCTCCTTCTCCAATAAAGTTAACCCCTTCCCTGCCAGTGTCATTTTTACAGTAACAGTGCATATTTATAGCACTGATTACTTTAGTAATGTCACTGGTACCCCCAAAAGTGTCAAAAATGTCAGTCAAGGGTCCGATTTGTCTGCCGCAATGTCGCAGTCACGCAAAAAAAATCGCAGATCGCTGCCATTACTCGTTAAAAAAAAACAACAAAAATGACAAAAATCTTTCCCTTAGTTAGTAAACGCAATAACTTTTGCGCAAACCAATCAAAATACGCTTATTGCGATTTTTTTTTTTTAACCAAACATACGTAGCAGAAAACAAATTGGCCAAAAATGTTATAAAATTTTTGGTTTTTACATTTTTTTTTTGGGGGAATTTCATATAAAAAAATGTGAAAAATATTGTTATTTTTGCAAAATTGTCGCTCTTTTTTTGTTTATAGCGCATGATCAAAAAATAGCACAGGTTATAAAAACCACCAAAAGAAATCTCTGTTTGTGGGAAAAAAGAACGTCAAATTTGTTTAGGTACAGCTTCGCACGACCACGCAATTGTCCGTTAAATGCACGCAGTGCCGAATCGCAAAATAGGGCCTGGTCAGGAAGGGGGTAAAATCTTCCGGGGCTTAAGTGCTTAAACAATGCAGAGGATTAACCCCCTTAGGTTCCACAGTGCGCATAACCAGCATACTTTACTGCATATACAGACTGATTTTACTTCTGGGTTTAGTAACACTTTAATGAATACAAGGCTTTCTCTGATTGGCCAATATGGAAAGTCAGGCAGATGACATCACAATCTCTGCCAATCGGAGAATGGCTTGTTCTCCTTGAAAAATACTGAAAGTCCTGTTCCTTAATGGCAGTGACTCTTTCTGTTTCCAGCAGCAGAGGGGAAGTTGCTCGTACCCCTCCAGAAAGACAACAGCACTTACACTGTAGGAGCCTTTGTCAAATACAATATTACAGCAGCCCCAGCATCCATGATGTTCTGACACGGTTAGAATTTGTTTAACCAAACTGGCCCAAACAAAGTAATGTTCTAGTTATCATACAGTGATTTATAGGGGAATGTTCACTCTTCAACCTATCCATTTAAAGTGATTGTAAACCCAGCAGTGCGCCCCGAGCCCACCCATTGTGTGACCATAGCGAATGAAAATTCGCTATTGTCACACGGATCCTCCTCCTGGCCAATCAGGAAGCTGGTCCAAGACCTGCTTCCTGATTGGCCGAAAGGCGATCGCATGCCATTCCCTGAGTAGGAGGCAGGAGGACTCGGAGACGCGGAGAACTGAGGAAAAGCCGCCGCTGTAGGTAAGTCTCTCTGCATTGAAGGGGGCACGCTGGTCCGTCTGCATTGAAAGGGGGCACGATGATCTCTCTATAAATTGAAGGGGGCACGCTGGTCTCTCTGCATTGAAAGGGGGCATGCTGGTCTCTCTGCATTGAAAGGGGGCACGCTGGTCATTCTGCATTGAAAAGGGGCACGCTGGTCATTCTGCATTGAAAGGGGGAATGCTGGTCTCTCTGCATTGAAAGGGGGCACGCTGGTCACTCTGTATTGAAAGGGGGCACGCTGGTCTCTGCATTGAAAGGGGGCATGCTGGTCTCTGCATTGAAAGGGGGCACGCTGGTCTCTCTGCATTGAAAGGGGGCACGCTGGTCTCTCTGCATTGAAAGGGGGCACGCTGGTCTCTCTGCATTGAAAGGGGGCACGCTGGTCTCTCTGCATTGAAAGGGGGCACGCTGGTCTCTCTGCATTGAAAGGGGGCACGCTGGTCTCTCTGCATTGAAAGGGGGGCACGCTGATCATTCTGCATTGAAAGGGGGGCATGCTGATCATTCTGCATTGAAAAGGGGCACGCTGGTTTCTCTACATTGGAAGGGGGCAATGTTTGTTTCTATAACAAACAATACATGTGCTTAGGGGGTAAGGGTTTCTTTAACTAATCTAGTGGAAGAGACTTGAGTGCTAAAATCCCGTGAATTAGGGGGCGCAAATTACTTGCCTTGCCCCGGGTGCTGACAACCCACGCTACGCCACTGCACTGATGCAACTTAGGGAACCATTGATATGTGCTCCCCTATGAGAGCCATCTTAACTGGTCCGACACAAGTCCGCCCGTCTTTGAAAAAGGTTCCTGCACTACTTTGATCCGACGTTGATCTGTTTTCAGCCCATTCAATAACATTGAAGTTGGATCCTCGTTAGATCCTTGATGTGACATCCGACATGGTGATTACAGCAAAATTCATTTTGGCCAGAATTCATGAAGAAATTTGATATTTTTTATTTCCCATATAACATCTACTATGATTGCACTGGGTCCACAGGTGGGTCAGCGGAACCTGGTGAACATAGTGGAGTGTGGGCGCCACATGGCGGCAGTGGTTGTGAAAGTGATATGCGGCTTTAAAGCCGCTGGTATCACTTCCACATGAATGCTGACAGTCCGCTTTACTGAAGTACGCACACTCCCGGCTGGTATAGTGGTTGGGGGGGTGTGTAAAAAAAAACAAAAAAAAAAAAACACATGCCTGGGGATCGGGTAAAGATCTGAATCCCCGCTGGCACCCTCAGGCAGCTGCCATATGGTTGCTCCGGCCCTGGATTGAGACAAGGGTTCTTTACTGTTATTGCAGTAAAATGTGGTAATAGCTAAGAGGGTTAGTTGACAACTTTAAAAAAAGTTTATATATCTTCCTCAAGATATCTTACCATAGTCTATGTACATGGATTAACACGGCCATAAATTACTTATGGTATGCTTACCAGTTAGCAGGCTACAATGGTTTTCTTTTAAGAGCAGAATATATTTTGATATTAGTCACCCCTCTAAAACCAGCAACCAGAAATGGAAGGGTTACTGGTTCTATTTAATAGGTTTTCATCCAGGAGCATATGTGAAATCTGCTGATTCCTTATTAAATGTACAATTCCATTCCATATTGAACATTCCCAATGAATCATTTGTTCTTATAATAATTGGAAAGTGAACTGAAAATATCTTTACCTTCAACAAAGAAAGGGGTCGTATTTTTCACCCAGATTAGTAGCACATACCATGAAGCCGTTTATAAATTGCTGTCTCATGGATATGTTCATTGTATCTTAGAGAAAATAATTCCTCTGTTACAGCAATACTTTGGCATTCTAAGGCGCAGGTATTGTTCTGTATGTTTCCTAGTCCTATGCCAAACCTTAATTGATCTGGTCTAGATATCTATTTATCAGAAAATCCAGGTGCCTGTCTGCACCATCACAATGATCTCATTCTCCCCAAAAAGAAATGTCAAAAATGTGTTTATTCATTACTGCTAAAGTATGCACAATATCTCAATAGAAATAAACCTCCCCTGCTTTAAAAAGACACCTTTTCAGAAAAAAATGTACACTGCTCAAAAACATTTAAGGAACACTTTGAAAACACATCATATCTCAATGCAGAAAAATCTCATGCTGGATATCTATACTGATATGGATCGGGTAATGTGTTAGGAAGGAAAGGATGCCACATTGTTTGATGGAAATTAAAATGATCAACCTACAGAGGGCTGAATTCAAAGACACCCCCAAAAATCAAAGTGAAAAAAATATGCAGCAGGCTAGTTCATTTTGCTGAAATTTTATTGCAGCAACTCAAAATGGTACTCAGTAGTTTGTATGGCCCCCATGTGCTAGTATGCATGCCTGACAACGTCGGGGTATGCTCCTAATGAGACGTCAGATGATGTCCTGGGGTATTTCCTTCCAGATGTGGACAAGGGCATCACTGAGCTCCTGAACAGACTGAGGTGCAACCTGGCGGCATCCAATGGACCGAAACATAATGTCCCAGAGGCGTTATATTGGATTTAGGTCAGCGAGCATGGGGGTCTTTCAGTGGTATCAGTTCCTTCATTCTTCAGGAACTGGCTGCATACTCTCGCCACATAAGGGCGGGCATTGTCGTGCACCAGGAGTAACCCAGAATCCACTAAACCATTGTAGGGTTTGACAATGGGTCCAATGATTTCATCCTGATTTCTAATGGCGGTGCCGTTGTGTAGCCTGTAGAGGTCTGTGCGTCCCGCCATGGATATGCCTCCCCAGCCCATCACTGACCCACCACCAACCCGGTCATGCTGAATGATGTTACAGGCTGCATAGCGTTCTCCACGGCTTCTCCAGACCTTTTCACGCCTGTCACATGTGCTCAGGGTGAACCTGTTCTTATCTGTGAAAAGCACAGGGCACCAGTGGCGGACCTGACAATTCTGGTGTTTAATGGCAAATGCCAATGGAGCTCCTTGGTGATGGGCAGTGAGCACAGGGCCCAATAGAGGACATCAGGCCACTCTCATGAAGTCTGTTTCTGATTGTTTGGTCAGAGACATTCTCACCAGTGGCCTGCTGGAGGTCATTTTGTAGGGCTCTGGCAGTGGTCTTCTTTTTCCTCTGTGCACGGAGGAGCAGATACTGGTCCTACTGATGGGTTAAGGACCTTCTACAGCCCTGTCCAGCTCTGCTGGAGTAACTGCCTGTCTCCTAGAATCTCCTCCAAGCTCTTGAGACTGTGCTGGAACACGCAGCAAACCTGGCAATTGCACGTATTGATGTGCCATTCTAGAGGAGTTGGACTGCCTGTGCAACCTCTATAAGGTCCAGGTATCGCCTCATGCTACCAGTAGTGACACTGACCCTAGCCAAATGTAAAACTAGTGAAAAACAGTCAGAAAAGATGAGTAAGGGAAAATTATTTCAGTGGCCATCACCTGTAAACCATTTCTATTTTGGAGATTATCTCATTGTTGCCCTGTGCACCTGTTGTTAATTTCATTACCACCATAGCAGCTGAAACTGATTAACAACCCCCTCTGCTACTTACCTGACCAGATCATTATCCCAGGAGTTTAATTGACTTGATTCTGTACTGATGAATAAAAAGTGTTCCTTTAATTTTTTTTGGCGCAGTGTATATCCTCCCCGCATCCCTAGCCTCCTATCTCTGTGGGTGAGTAGCTTTGAGCGCCCACTCAGCTGGTGAAACAGTCTTAGATGCCTCTTATACCCTCTTCTTTCTGCAGCGGTTCCAGGATGGATCCAAGGTATGCTCTGTGCCGGTGATGACCAAACACAATAGCTTTGACCTGTCCCAGAAGCACTGTAGAAAGAAGAGGGAAAAAAGCGGGGAATTCAATCCCTGGTCCACTGCACTGACCGCTCATCACACATTGTGTTCATTCACCTTTTCTTTTTTGCTGAAAAGGCTACTAAAGTCTCTGTTATTTTTAACAAAAAAAAAATGGCATACTTGCTCTGTGCAGTGATTTTGCACAGAGCAGCCCAGATCCTCCTTTCTCAGGTCCTTTCAGACACTGAGCCACGCCCGGCCCTGCCTACTTTCTCTTTTCATTGGCTCACTGACTTTGGTTGACAGTGGGAGCCAATGGTACAACGCTACTTTCTCAGCCAATGAGGGAGAGTCCTGGACAGCCGAGTCTCTTGTGCAACATCACTGGATCGAGAAGGACCTCCGGTAACTATGAGGGAGGCTGGTGCACAGAGGTTTTTTTTTTTATCCTAATGCATAGAATGCATTAGGATAAAAAAAAGCTTCTGCCTTTGCAACCATTGGTTTTAAAGTCTAAAGACTCTAAACATTTTTTATACCTCTTTAATGCATTCTCTGCATTAAAGTAAAAAAATGTCTCGGTAACAGTAGTGCCCCCTCACCACCATCCCCCAAAAATACTTACTTGAGTCTTCACTCAATCCAGCGCTGTGCCTATCTGTAGCTGCCCTCTCCTCCCTCCCTCCCTGCATTCACAGAAAAGCAACAGCAAGAGCCGTTGGCTCCTGCTGCTGTCAATCAAATCCTGGGAGCTGGGAGCAGAGTTGTGTGTGTGTGTGTGTGTTAGTGATCGACCGATTATCGGCAAAGCCGGTATATCGAGGGGCGATATGCACTTTCCCCGATATATCGGAATCGCCCACCAAGGTGACCGATATTACGGAAAGTGCTTGTACCGGAGTGATGCTTGCAGCTAGAGGCATCATCCCGGTACCGGCGTCCATAGCTGACGGTTGGCTGTCTTCTAATGACAACCGATGCGGCTGAGAAACCGCTCGGCTGTCATTACAAGGAGCGTGAGGGGACGTACCCACACTCCCCCTACCCTACTTCCGCGGCTCGCCCGGGCTTCCCGTCCCACTAGGAGACCCGGGCAACAAGCCTGCACGGCCGCCGAAGACCTGATCAAAGCTGCATTCGGCTCTGATCGGGTCTCCATGCAAAAACCCGGAAGTGATGTCATGACATCACTTCCGGGTAATGGCGCCAGATTCAAAACAATTACAGCATTCGGCTTCGTTTCCACTATTGCGACTTGCTGTGCGACACATGTCAAGTCGCACAGCAAGTCAAAAGCCATTCATTTCAATTTCGGCCCTTTTTCACTGCTGCGACTTGAGTTGCGGCGACTTCAAAAGTAGTTCGTGGACTTCAGTGCGACTTCCCTCTATAATGAGGGACAAGTCGCACTGAAAGCCGCAAACAACTTTCATTACGAAGTCGCGCTAGAAGTAGCACGACTTCGTAGCCGCGGTAGTGGAAACGGAGCCTTCAAAACAGCCAAACTTGGTGTTTTGAATACTTTTAAGTGCAGAGGAGGGTTTTGGGGTCTTTTGGACCCCAGATCCCTCCACAAGAATACCTGTCAAGTAACAAAAATAACAAATAATTTTTTTTTAAAAATGTACGAAAAGATCGGCCGATACCGATACGCGATGACCAAAATATTGGTATCGATGAAAAACCGATATCGATCGATCCCTTGTGTGTGTCTGTGTGTGTCTTTGGACACACGCAGCTTAGCTCGCGAGCCAGATCGCACATCTGCCCCAATAGCAGACACAGAAGAGGCAGAGCCAATGCAATAATATAATAATTCCATTAAAGCATGTTTATTATTTTAAGAGGAAATAGAAGTCTTAAGACCCCATTCACACTAGCGCGACTTCGCCTGACAAGTCGCGGTGGGTCGTCTGCCATTGATTAGCACAGGACCCGTTCTAATAGGAGCGACACAAGTCGCTCCGACTTAGAAAAAGGGTCCTGTACTACTTTGGGGCGACCTGGAGGCGACTTGCATTGACTTCAATGATATGAAGTCCGTGCATGTTGCGCCGTGCACCGAGACTTCACAGGTCACCCCAGCAAGTCGCGTCGCCCCTGTCTGAACGGGGGTCTTATAATCCCTTTAAGTGATATTAAAGCCATTTTTTTCCTTTTGGAAAATAAGATGCGTTTTTTTTTTTTCCTCCGTTTGTGTTGCTCATACTGACCTCCAGTAGCACTGCCTAACTTCAGGTATGTGAGTGCCCCCTGTGCACCACCATGACCTATGTAGTCCGGCCAGAGTCTACATTTTGCACGCGCTTCCGTTTTGAAACAAGCTTATGTCCAGCCGCCCCCAGCACCACACACACAGGCAGTGCAAGAGACACCCAACACCCAAAGCCAAAGCTGGCAAGGTGCTGTCAATCACCACCGCAAAGTGAAGGCTCAGTTAGGATCCCCAACAGGCACAGGGGACACCCTGAAGGCAGGAGAGCAACACCAAAAAGAAAAAAAAAATTCAGCAATGTAAGTACGCATACTGCAATTAATGTCTGGTTTTATAAAAAAAAAATGGCTATAATATCACTTTATCGCACATATGGAAGGCCTTTCATCTTCTTCCATGTACTAACTAGGGTAACGTTTGCTGCATCTCTTTATTGTGCACATTTTTTTAATAATTTCATGAATCCATATTTAGAGACTTTTTTGGGATCAGTAATCTTTTGCAATTTTGAAAATGTTCACATACATGTAAAAAGCTGCATTTCTCTATGCTAGAAGATTTAGTTAGCAGTCCCAAACATTATATATTATCTGAAAGCAAAGGCCCTAGAGAACAAAATTGTGGTTCTTAGCAAGCCGTTTGCTATTGGGGCACTTGTGCGTGCTCGCTCTTGAGCTAGGCTATGTGTGACTGTTGAGCCACAGTGTGGCTCAGGCCCCACCCCCTGCTTGGCTCCTGCTGCTGTCTCTGAGCCTGTGAGGAGAGAGAGCGAGCAGTCTTGTGCACAGCGCTTGATCGATATCTGGCTCAGGTAAGTATTTGGGAGTGGGGGTGGGAGATGTGTTTGGAATATAAAAGTTTTTTTTTTTACCTTTTTAAAGTTTTTGTAACCCTTAAAAAAATAAAATAAAAGGCTCCTGTTTCCTTTATAGCAGGTTAAACAGCACAGTGCATGTGCTGTCTAATCTGCCCCTCTCCAAGTTGTAAAAAACCTGGCTGATCTTGCCAGTTCCTGTGTCCCCCTCTGTTCCCTGACCACAATAATCATGGTTGCTGAGCCCTGATTACCACTGCCAGCCTCTCTGTTTTTTCAAGGCATAATGCACTCTATAAGTGTTTTTAAAATGAAGCCTGTAAATACCCTTTTAAGCTATAGAGGCTCTCCTACTCCAATCCAGGGCTACAGTGGGAATGGGCGGAGCGGCCAGCACGGCGGTCACGTGACATCCCCGACTGATGTCGGAGGGAGATCTCGCCCCCTCCCGATATAGCCCTGGATCGGAATAGGATAGCGACAAGGAGTCACGTGACCGGCCTAAATATATTTGAAAAAAAAGGTATTGACAGGCTTCCTTAAAAAAAAAAACACTAAGTGTTTTGCGTTGTTAAAATGGAGGAATTGGCAGTTAATTTCTGTTTAAAGGTAACAACCACTTTGTGGCTCAGTTCATACTGCTGCAACGGGAAAGTTATGTGACTTTGCTTGCTACTTCCTTTCAGCTTGGATGCTATTTTGGAGCCTATACAAGGGCTGAAATCGCATCCAAGTCGGATCAAAGCAGTGCAGGAACCTTTTCTAAAGTCTGAGCGACTTGTGTAGCATCAGTTAAGACAGCTCGCATAGGGAAAACATAAAATGTGTTATATCCTACAACTTGGGGTCTCACAAGTCGGATTCCCACGTCGCAGCAGTGTGATCTGAGCCTAATGTAGAAAACCACCTGCCTACAGCCATGTTAAAGTAGAACTAAAGGCAAAACCTTTTTTTTTTTTTTTTTTTTTTTTTTTTTTTTTTTTAGTTTTGGATAGAGTGGAGAGGGATTAGAACACCTGTCAGTTTTTATTGCTGTCTGTGCCCCTGTTAGGGAGATTTACCCCCTCTATTTGTCCTGTTTATCATTATTGATGAAAGTAAAAGGAAATCCCACATTTTAGGTTGTCCCCAGTAAAGTTATAGAGGGGAAATCTTCCAATGGGGACACTAGTTCTGGTTACCCCAAGGAATTCCCCCAGTTTACAGGGATTTCCTATCACTTCCTGTTTGGCTATGGGACAGGAAGTGAAGAGAAATCTCTGCAATGGGACACAGAAGGTGAAAAAGAATCTGACGGGTTATAACCCTCCCTTACTCTATCCAAAATGGAAAAAAAAGTTTTGCCTTTAGTTCAACTTTGAGCTAAAAATGCTGAGTATTTAGTACTACAACAGTTGTCCCTATGTATTGACTGTGAACTGTGTTACCTCTGTTGACTGTTAAGCCCCGTACACACGTACGGATCGTCGTCATACAAACGTCGGCGGACGAAAGATCTGCCGATTGTACGCGTGTTAGTATGGTGCCTCCGACAGCTGTCTGCGCACAATCCGCGGACAAGAGTCTTTCTTGCAAACATGAAAATTTTTGTCTGCGGACACCAGAACGGACGATTGTTCGCCTGTCAGTACAGAAATCAGCCGACAGACCGCAGATTTGCAAGACTGGGCATGCTCAGAAAATAAAAAACACAGGGAAAGTTAACCATTACATGACATCACTTCTGCAGTCAGCTGAAGTCTGCGGACAAAATTCTTGTGCTGTCCTTGTGCTGTCTTTGCACTTTTCAACAGACACCGACATCCCGGGGAGAAAAGACGAACATTTGTATGACGACGATCCGTACGTGTGTACGGGGGTTGAGTCCCCGTTCACACTGGGGCGACCTGTCAGGCGACCTGGTCGCCTGACAGGTCGCCGTAGGTCGCCTTCCATAGAGAAGCTGCGGACCCGTTCTAATAGGAGCGACACAAGTCGCTCCGACTTAGAAAAAGGGTCCGGAGCTTCTTTGAGGCGACCTGCATAGACTTCAATGTTATGAAGTCCGTGCCGGCCGCTCCGAGGTCGCGGGGCGAGCAGCGCGCCGCGACCTATGAGGTCGCCCGGCAAAGTCGGGTCGCTGCAATGTGAACGGGGCCTTAAGACTGCAGGTAATACAGGGTGACCAGAAGTGGCCCTGCAGTTTACACATGCGTTTGCAAATGTGTGCTAACTAAACCCCTGTTTTTAACGCATACTGTTAGACAGGTTAATTCAGTTGGTTAGCAAACTGGTTGGTGAATTGAGCTGAGAATTTTTTTTCTGCTTTTGTCTCCCATGTGTTGCCCTTCCATGTGCTCTTTGCTATGAAGACCAGTTATAGGTGGGGGCAGGGGCCATTTTGTTTGTTGATGTATACAAAATTTTAGAAGAAAACCTGTTAGCGTCTGCAAAAGACTGGGGTGGAGGTTCACCTTCCAGCAGGACAATGACCCTAAACATACAGCCAGAGCTACAATGGAATAGTTTAGATCAAAGCATATTCATGTGCTAGAATGGCCCAGTCAAAGTCCAGACCTAAATCCAATTGAGAATCAGTGGCAAGACTTTGAGCTATTTTGCAAAAAAAAATGGGCAAAAATTTCACTCTCCAGATGTGCAAAGCTGGTATAGACATACTTAAAAAGACTTGCAGCTGTAATTGCAGAAAAAGGTGGTTCTATAAAGTATTGACTCAGGGGGGCTGAATACAAAGGCACACCACATTTTTCAGATCCTTATTTATAAAACATTTTGAAAACCATTTAGCATTTTCCTTCCACTTCGCAATTTATGTGTCACTCAGGGCTCTTTCACACGGACGTTCCGTATGTCCGTAAATCACCCCATCCGTTTACGGGTGATATACGGACATAATGTATGTCAATGGGATTGCGGATGTTAGCGGATGACCATCCGCTGACATCCGATTTGTGTCCTTTCAGTTCTGTTCCGTTTTTTTGGAACGGAACAGAACCCTATTTTCTCAAAGTCGTCTTCCAGGACAGCCCATGAGACGTTAGGCTCCTCCCCCAGGGACAGGAAACACATTCCAAAATTCAAATAAAAGGCGGTGCCTTAGTCCTCACCTTCAGTATTTAGTGTTTCCTCCGGACAGGGGGTAACATGTTCCTGGAACTGAAGCTCCCGGTCTCCTGGACTGTCCTTGGAAGACTTGGAAAGATGCATCTCCTCAGCCCATAGCGGTACCCCTTAGTGCCGCAATAGGGGCTGACCGCTGTCTCCTGTTCTTCTAGCCTCTCGGCAGGACTACGGATGCTGTCTGGTGGAACGTTGGGGAGTCCACTCCGTTGGTCGGCTGGTTCCTTGGAGCAGCAGTGCTGTGTACCCGTGAACCGCTAACTTCGGAAGAAATTTTGAAGTTGGCGCCAAAAACGGAGGGGGCGGAACTCAGCGTATCCACTCTGGCCCCACGGGAAGCGACAGTGTCACTTCCGGCGCAGTGACGGCATCCGCGGGCGCCGGAAACCCTCGTTCCAGTTTCCGAAGGCGCGAACAGTGAGTACGAATGGGCGACCGATGTTAGGGGGAAACAGCAGTGCTGGGACCACCATACAGAGCGATGGACACGACAGTAACCGCACAGGCGGTGGAAGTCGGCTCTGGCATCGGCACCTCTCAGGTAAGCAAGGGGGAATGTACACCCTATTTGCAGATACCTGTTAGGAACTCCGTTCCCCTTCCCCCCTCTCTTTTTCTATCGTTAGGGGCTAGGGGTAAGCAGCACCGCTCCCTCTTTTTTATCACGAGGTGGGGGATAAGCGGGAGGTGGGAGGTGGACAAGTTTTCCTAAATTATAATTCTCTTGTCTTTTGTCTTCCAGGCCAAGGCTCAGGACAATAACCCACCTCAGCCCCCCAAAAAGAAATGTGCTGTATGCGGAGAAAGATTAAGTTCCTCTTGGAACAAAGTAGTGTGCCGGGCATGCATAGCTAAACTGGTCAAAGACGACCCTACAGTCTCTTCCCAGAAAATGCTAACCTCAGTGAGAGATGAGCTAAAAAGTACGATTAGTTCATTTAAAACTCTCGTTGAGAAGATGCAGGCACCAGTCCAGCCTTCCACCCCAGCTCAGGCTCCACCATCCTTAAATGACCCGGTGGGTTTGGAGGAGGAGGTTTCTTCTTCCCACTCTTCTGGTGGGGAGCAAGAAGGATCAGGATCAGGGGAGGAACATAAAGGCAATGATTCCCATGATAGCTCCAACTGTAAATTGAGCTTGGAGGATGTAGATAACTTACTCAAAGCAGTTTATACCACCTAGAGATTGAGGAGGAAGAAGTGCATCTCTCTAAGCATGACTTAATGTACACTAGTCATAAAAAGAATGCTAGAGTGTTCCCTGTGCATAGCTCCCTATTGGATGTGATCAAACAGGAGTGGAATTCTCCTGATAAAAAGCCCTTTTTTCCAAGAACTTTGAAAAGAAGGTATCCATTTGACAACAGTGGGGAGCAGCCCTGGAACAAAATCCCTAAGCTGGATGCCTCCCTTTCCAGAATCTCCAAAAGCACTGACTTGGCATTTGAGGATTCGGGAGCACTAAAGGACCCTATGGATAAGAGAACTGATGTCTCTTTGCGTAGGGTCTGGGAAGCCTCCATTATGAGCTTAAAGCCAGCCCTGGCATCCACCTGCATAGCCAGACACCTAGAGCTGTGGCTATCTCAGATCCAAACACACCTGTCTGCTGGCACATCAAGGGAACAGATTAATAAATCATTTCCGCTCTTATTCCAGGCAATTGGATTCCTGGCGGATTCTTCAGCTGAAGCTGTAAGAATGGCAGCAAGGACCTCAGCCCTGGCTAATACGGCCAGAAGAAGCCTATGGCTCAAGACATGGTCAGGTGATGTTACTTCTAAATCTCGCCTTTGTGGTCTTCCCTTCACAGGCGACCACCTCTTTGGCCCAGGCCTAACAGAAGCCCTGGAGCGTACAGCAGATAAAAAGAAGGGATTCCCAGAGAAGAAGAAGTTCCCCTATGCTCAGAGGAATGTTCGTGGCAGGGGTAAACAGCAGAAGTCTTTTGAAACCCAGCAAAATTTCAAAAAACATTGGACCGGGCATAAAGGAAAGGGGAGGGGCAACATTCTGTTTAACCCTCCTCAACACCCCGACAAGCCCCAATGACCCCCCTCTCAGGGTGGGAGGAAGATTAGAGGCCTTCCTCCCACTGTGGAAGAGGATTTCTTCCAGCCCTTTTATTCTAGACCTTGTAGGCCAAGGACACAGGCTGGAGTTCTGTCTTCTACATCCAGAAAGAATCCTGATCGCAAATCTTCTCAGGGATCCAGTCAAGGCCTCTGCCTTGAATCTTCGGTTAGGGGACCTTGTGGATTACAAAGTAATAATCCCAGTCCCCAGAGAAGAACTAGGAACAGGGTTTTATTCTCACATCTTTGTGATTCAAAAACCCTTGGGAAGTCATTGACTGATCTTCAACTTATGCAATCTGAACCTGTCAAGTACGTACAGACAGAAGTCTTGCCTGATACCCTCTCAAGGAGTGTCCTACCTGGGTTACAAAATCTTCTTCCCTTAGCACTAAAGGGAGAAAATGAACCTGACAGTAGCCTCTTTACAGACCAACTCATGGGTCTCTCTAAGAGACGTCACAAGGATGATGTGCTTGATGACCTCCTGTTTCCCAGCAGCCCCCTGGGCAAGGTTCCAGCAACGTCCACTCCTAAAATTCTTCCTACAGAATTAGGATGGATAGTCAAGTTCCTTAGAACAAACAGTAACGGTTCCCTCCAAGATAAAAAGGACCCTTTGGTGGCGGAGATCCTCTCTTCACCTATCAAAAAGGCGAAGCTGGACCATCCAGGTATCACAGTCATATCTGCACCACCACCAGATGAACCAGGACAATTGGTCCCTCAACCCAGAGGTGTTCCTCAAAGTCACAGACTTTTGGGGCCTACCGGTAGTGGATCTATTTGCCTCCTAGGCAAACAGGAAAACAGAAACATTATTTTCCATAGCTCAAGGGGATCAGGCGTTAGGCATAGACACCTTCGCCCACCCCTGGAAAGTCAGACTCTGTTACGCATTTCCTCCGATCAAGTTGATCCCACGGGTTCTTCAGAAATTCATCCTAGTAGATTTAGAGATGATCCTGATTACCCCATACTGGCCCAAGAGGCCATGGTTTGCACGCCTTCAAGCTTTGGCAGCACTACCTCCAATGACTTGGAGACCAGGCCTCTTAACTCAAGGTCCGGTGGTCCATCCATTTCTCAGGACCCTAAACCTGACGGCCCGGTATCTGAGGAACAAATTCTTGGTTCTCAGGGGTTCTCAGACAGAGTCATCCAAACATTGACCAGCTGTCGAAAGCCGGTCACTAGGAAGATATATGCTAAAAGTTGGAAGAAATTTCATTTCTGGATGGTGGAGAATCAGAGACATTCCCCAGATATACCAACTATCTTAGATTTTTTTCAAGAAGGCATAGACAAAGGTCTCTCCCTAGGGACCTTAAAGGTACAGGCTGCCGCCCTTAGTGTCTTTCTTCGGTTCTCCCTTAGAGAAGACCCTAATGTGAATGCCTTTTTCAGAGCTATTGCCAGGACAAAGCCAACCAGGATTAAAACGTGTCCAGCTTGGGATCTATCCCTGGTACTCCAGGCTTTGGTTACCAGTCCGTTTGAACCCTTGGTAGACCTGTCAGTAAAAATGCTCACCCTAAAAACTTTATTTTTAGTAGCTATAACTTCGGCTAGAAGAGTTAGCGAATTGCAGGCTCTCTCAATCAGAGAACCTTTTCTTATGATTTTTGACGACAGGATTGTGCTAAAAACAGATCCAGGATTTTTGCCCAAGAGGGTCTCTTCTTTTCATAGGACTCAGGACATAGTCCTTCCTTCCTTTTGCAATTTCCCAAACAACAATAAAGAGAAAGAATTTAGTTGTTTGGATGTCAGAAGAGCCCTTCTGAGATACCTGGAGGTGACTAAAACCTTCAGGAAGAGTGATACTTTGTTTTTACAATTTTCCGGCTCCCATAAAGGGGAAAAAGCTTCTAAGGCAACCTTAGCTAGATGGATCAAACAGGCTATCACAGAAGCCTATATGGTGAAAAGGGTAACTCCACCTTTCATTACTGCACACTCTACTAGAGCATTGTCCACGTCTTGGGCCGAAAGGGCCGGTGCCTCTCCAGACCAAATCTGTAAGGCAGCTACCTGGTCTAACTTTTCGACCTTTGTTAGACATTATCGCCTGGACCTCCTATCTTCTCAGGAACAGGCGTTCGGTCGAAAGGTGCTCCAGGCAGTAGTCCCTCCCTAGACTGGTAAGTTCTTGCTTATCGTCTCATGGGCTGTCCTGGAAGACGACTTTGAGAAAAGCTGGGTTATACTTACTGATAACTCCTTTTCTAATAGTCTTCCAGGACAGCCGGATTCCCACCCGAATTATCTGGTATTATGTATAAATGTATGATATGTGTCTATATATCTATATATATGTTTTACAGGGTGTCCTGTGGTTCTCATGAAATACTGAAGGTGAGGACTAAGGCACCGCCTTTTATTTGAATTTTGGAATGTGTTTCCTGTCCCTGGGGGAGGAGCCTAACGTCTCATGGGCTGTCCTGGAAGACTATTAGAAAAGGAGTTATCAGTAAGTATAACCCAGCTTTTTCCTCCGTTAAAAAAAAACGGAACGGATGCAAAATCCGGATGTCAGCGGTGTCATCCGCTGACATCCGCAATGCCCATAGACATACATTATGCCAGTATATCATCCGCAAATGGATGGGATGATATGCGGACACACGGAGCGGATGACATCCGTGTCCGTGAAAAAAAAAAGTGCCGCAGCGGAGATAAAAAACTGAGCAGCCGTGTGAAAGAGCCCTTAGTGTTGGTTTATCACATAAAACCCCAATTTAAGTTTTTGTTTGTAACATGAAAAACTTTGTAAAATTTCAAGGGGTATGAATACTTTAAGGCACTGTATATTGCCGATTGCCAAAGATGTATATTCTTTTGATCGTAATTGTCCGGGGTCTGCGCAGTACAGCTCCACCTATTTTTCCTCCGTCTTTCGGTCTTCTGTAACCTTGTCATTGCTCTTCTTGTTAAACTTTCTTGTTTTGTTTCAAAACCCTAAAATAGTTCACCACCCTTGAATATTTATTAGAGAAAATGAGTTTTCCATTCCTTTTTCGATGACAAATGACAATATGATTATATAATAGTCTCTGTAAATTATTCTACTTTCATGTAGATTACTTTTTTTCTTCTTTTTTTTTTTTTTTGTGGAATTTAAATAAATAGCTTATTTTATTTCTCACTTTAGTTTGAGGCTAGGTTCACATTTATGTGTTGCAGGAACACGCAAAAAACACACATCCTTTTTGCAGGTACACAGCGGTGCTATTAATTCTTAAAGCAAAGTTCCAGCCTTATATATTTCTCCCCCCCCCCTTAAAAAACACCCCCGCGATGCAGTGCCATCTTAAGAGCATTAAAGGGCCCGGGCAATGCAGTGCACTGGGGCCCTGCCTACACAATCACCCACGAGAATAAAAATGCAAATTATCGATAAGGCGATACTTATTGGTACAGCAGTGCCAGGCTAATGGTTCGGTGGCTGGGTCCGGTGAACACACACGGACGGGAGTCAGACTCGACTGTCCTGTGTGCGCCTGTTCCCGTAGAGGTGGACAGGCATTCCTGCAGTTGTGGGCTCCCCCTCCATGGCCAAAGTGGCCTGACAACAGTGGGATGCACACAGAAATTGGAACTAATGCTTTACTGTGGCTGGGTCGCTGGGCAGATTGGGGCCCTCGGGCAACTGCCCAGCATGCCCGTTCGGTAAGATGGCCCTCCTGCGATGGTCTCATCCTATATAATACATTCAAGCAAATGTATTCTATGTAGTCTTTTTTTGCTGGATAGTTCTGAAAATTACTTACGGTCACCTCCTTAGGAAGCATGCTCCCATCTTCAGTGTGGCCATCTGAAGCCCGCTCGTAGCTTCTTCTGGAATACCCAGCATGCACCTCCTGATCTTGGGCATTACGGAGGCTGCCCATTGACTCCTGGGGTTGATGCCACTTATACCCCAGGAGCCAATGGGTGGCCGGATATGACGTACCTCCCTGCTGCAAGGTACAGTGGAAGTGCACCTGTGTAACCGTTTTAATCTTGTCGACTAAAACGTTTTCGTCTACTAAATTAACACAATTTTAGTCGACTAAAATACGACTAAAACTAAAACAATTCAGATGACTAAAATACGACTAAAACTAAAATGGCATTTTAGTCATAGGACTATAACTAAAACTAAATAAAAAATTGACATCATTAAAATTAACACTCCTCTTCTGGCCATTTCTATATCTGCAACACAATTCCATCCAGAGCATGTAATAATAGCACATTAAAGTTTAAACATGTATTGCACCACCGCATACGCAGAAGTAAGGAGCATCTACTAAGCTGATGAAAACTAAATAAAAAAAAAAAGTATTTTCTTATATTTTTCCCTAATATTTAATGTTGGTAATATATTCAGGTAATATTTGCAATGACATTACAGCCAATGGAGTTTACAGCAGTGTTAATTTCATCAACAAAAACATTTTTGCACCGCTTTCGTCACCGGCATTTTTCAACTGACGAAAACGAAACGCAAAGTATAGCACATTTTCGTCAAATGACGACAACTATGATGACAAAAATCAAAATCCGTTTTAGTTAACGAACGAAAACTAAACGAGAATGTGAGGCAGGGACGTTTACCCAACTTCCGCTTTTCACGTAGCTCCGCCTATGTAGCGTCTGGCGTGGCGGGCCCCATGACGTCTGACGTGAGGAGTGGACTACTACAAGAGAGTCGACTCGAGACCAGTCACCTGACCTCACCAGAGCACTGCAGCTGCAGCACTACAGCCAAACGCACCAGGCCCGACTCATCACACGGCACTGGCACCCGGCCACCACCACATCCAGAGCAGAGCACCCACTGTGAGTTAACAGCCAGGCCAGCTATTACTGCCTCCCCGAGTCCCCTCAGACCAGTCACCACTGGCATCCGATTCCGCCATCCATCCAGGACTGTGTGTGTGTGCATATAGGCCGCTGAGGCCAGCCTGGCCCATCCTGTTCAACAACTTCAGTTCAGAGACAGACCAGAGACCACCCTTAAACCTGAGTCCCCCATCCAGCACTCTGAGCAGCACTGTGTGCACTCACTGCACTGACTGCAGGCAGCAGCATTACAGGCCTCCTCTCTGACCTGACCATGACCATTTAGTCGACTAAAATGTAGGGCGTTTTAGTCGACTAAAATGTAAGATGTTTTAGTCGACTACTAGCTCATTATGTATTACTTACCTTAGAACGAAGCCCCGACACGGACCCAAGGACATCGCTGCGGGTGCTGCAATGATCCCTCTGCGTCTCTTCCGGGTTCGGCGGGTCTGGCGCTGTGATTGGCCAGAGCCGCGATGACGTCACTCCCGCGCATGCGCGCTGGAGTGATTTTCCGGCAAGCTCCCAGCAAGGAAAACTGAAGGTCCCCCCGGACCTTCAGAGCGCATGTGCCGCTCGCGTGAGTGGCTGCATGCACTGCAAGTATCTCCTAAACCGTGCCGGTTTAGGAGATATTAATTGTACCTACAGGTAAGCCTTATTATAAGCTTACCTGTAGGTAAAAGTGTCAAAAAGCGGGATACTACCGCTTTAATTGAAAACTTTCCTTTTAAGAATAAGATCTGCTGGTAATGCCACATTGCTTGTTTCCTTTTTTAAAGTGGTTGTAAACCTCAGACATGAAATATGAATAAAGCATGTCCCTCTTTAGTGTGTACTTGTCTCAATCCAGAGCACTTACGTTTCATTTCTGACTGCTGCCCCCTTCCTCTGCTGTCTGTGTGAGTCACTTCTCACATGTTTTCCTAATGCCAAGAGGTAAACAATTTATGGTGAGGGAGCTCCAGCGCACAGCCTGTTATTGACAGTCTTGACTCTTTCTGTGTGATGGGAGTGTGTCCCTTCCCTCCAGACAGCTGTCAGCTCTTGTCACTGAGTGTAACTTCAGCTCCCTGCCTCCTGATTTCTGAAAGCCCAGACAAGCTGTTTAATATTTGGATTGAATAGATGTAGAGAAGAAAAGAATACAGATAAACAGATACAATTTATGTAGGAGGATTGGTTACATCTCTGTATCACCTAAAGCCTCTCACCTCATTATTCGGCCGAAAATAGAAAAAATAGCACTTTCGGTGTTCGGCCGAATAAGTCAAAAGGCTGAATAATTTTGTGCCGAATAATAGGGCTGAACGATAGTCGATATGATATCGACTATCGTTCTGTGGCCGTAGGCGATATTCATATCGCCGAGGTCACGATATTTACAGGGGGAAGGGACTCTGAGGAGGACAGGAGGACTCTCAGACTTCCGTGAAGCCGGGACACTTCAGCGGTGAGCATACATTACATTACTCACTCGTGCACTGCAGCCCGCCCCACACATTCAGTGAGTCTTACTCTCCTCCCTAGTTTTTTCAATGGCACATTCAGGAAGCCAATCACGCCGTGATTAGCTGCACAGCGAACCAATCACGCGTGCCTGCACACCTGATTGGTTCCGCTGTGCCGCTACTCACGGCGTGATTGGCTTCCTGAATGTGCCATTGAAAAAACTAGGGAGGAGAGTAAGACTCACTGAATGTGTGGGGCGGGCTGCAGTGCACGAGTGAGTAATGTATGTATGCGGCTATGCTCCTTTCCAGGCTTCTACTACCACCACTATGAGAGACTGTATATTCTGATCGAGTCCACACTGACACTGGCTGACTGTCACTGAGTAATTGATGTTACCACATTAACCTTGACCTGCCCAGTGCCCTGTATCTGCAATTAAAATTTACAAGGCTGCCTGCATGCTTCCTGATTTCCATTCCCAGCATCCTTCCCAATCCCTACAGTGTCACTAACATTAACCCTATGGTACAAGGCTGCAGTGTGCACTGAATCCCATTCCCTACAGTAACATTTAGGGAGAGAGAGAGAGACATGAGAGGACAAGAGAGAGAGAGAGAGAGAGAGACATGAGAGGACGAGAGAGAGAGAGAGACATGAGAGGACAAGAGAGAGAGAGAGAGACATGAGAGGACAAAAAATTGGCAAAATAAATGGAAAAAATGCGAAACACCGCGTTCGGTATTCGGCCTTCGGCCAAACATTTTATTATTATTCGGCTTCGGCCAAGAATTTCATTTCGGTGCATCCCTAGTATGCACAAATAAAGAACTGTTTTCAATGAAGTCTTCTGGTGGTGTGCGGCCATTTCCTCCATATTACTCTCGCCTAATTGGGCATGTGTAAGGGTTTAAAATGACTTTTAATACACTGTTGTAATACATACTGTGTATAAACTCTTTTACCGGAAAATATATTTGTAATTCTGCATTTTGATTAATGGATTGGTTGGGGCGCTCAACCCCTGTTTTTATACCCCCCTCAACCACAAGTATAATAAAGAAATGGCAGCGCAATATCCTCATGAGGCCTCATGTAAACTGTAGCTGCTAAACTGAAGTTTAGAAGCAGTTGGGCGTTTTTTTTTTTTCAGCAGCCCCTGAACTCTCCTCTAATGTTATCTTATGTGTACATGTACACTCAGTCATTTTTAGTAGGTTAGAGGCAGTTCACGGTACAGGCATTTTTTTGAAAGCAGATAAATTGCATTCAGTACTGTAGTTTACCAGCATTTCAACTGCTTGTAAATGCATGCAAATGCGGTAACCTGCGTTTATGTGTGTTTATAAGCGTTTTTAAAGAGGAACATGTAAAATGTGGAAAAAACACAATTTTCACCATATGCTGTTGCCTGCAAGCAAGGGGAGAGGGAGATAGAGAAAGAAGGAGGGAGATAGAGGGGGGGGGAGAGAAAGACGGAGAGAGGGAGAGAGAGAAAAGTAAAAGAGAGAGGGAGGGGGGGAGAGAGTGAGAGAGAAAGAGAGAGAGCAAGCACTGATGTGAACTTTGCCATTGTAAACCATATAACCTACTTTCCATGCGTTTTTGATGCAGAAAAAACACGCACTGGACTGCATGTGGTGTGAACTGGACCTTGTATACATCTGATATGCTATATATACGAAGTACCTCATAACTGCCAGCTGTTTTTGAAATTGAACTCTGGGGAAGTAGCTAAATGCACAGTGCATATACATATGTTTAAACTGTCATAACCAAAGATTTGGAACTCTGTTCAGGATGTCTTTTGCTCAAGACAACACAGCTGGGTCCTGCAGCACCACTCTGCATACCCTACCGCATCCTCCGCAACCTGTGATTGCACCATGAGAGAGCAACAGCACATTCATTAGGTTATCTTTGTTTTCCTTCCTGTAAACAGGATCAAAGGCACAAAGCACTTAAAGAGGAAGTAAACCCTCCTCTGCAACTTGTACCTATAGGTAAGCCTATGATAAGGCTTACCTATAGGTACTGTAAATATCTCCTAAACATGTACCGTTTAGGAGATATTTACCTTACATGCATCCAGTGCCGTTCCTTCAGAGCCTCGTGACGTCACCGCGGCTCCGGCCAATCAGATGGCCGGATGCCGCGATCCCGGAAGACGGGCGACTGGACATGTCGCCCGTCATAGAGGTAAGCGGGTGGCACGGCCGGGGCTCGTTCGAAGGTAAGTATTTCATAATGAGCTAGTATGCGATGCATACTAGCTCATTATGTGTTTCTCTTGCAGGGTGAAAAAAAAAAAAATGTGGGTTTACAACCTCTTTAAGGCCCCTTTCACACAGGCGGACAGTTCACACTGCCATATGCGATACGCAGGGGGTGTCAGTTAAATGTTAACGACACCCCCAGTTTGATCGCATATCGCAGTGCGATCTGACAATTCGCACAGGATCGGATCGCACAAGTGTGAACCACTGTGCGATCCGATCCTGATGCGGCTGGAAAAAAGGGTCCTGTGCGTCTTTTGTGCGGGTGCACTGGAGTGCGAATTTCAGCCATACAAAGTGTATGGCTGAATTCGCATCCGCACATCCGATCGCATGTAATGAAGGAGCAGTACGCTCCGAATTACATGCGATCGCCACACTCGCAAAAGTGTTAACCGGCCCTAAGTCAAGCAAAAAACAAACATTTTTTGTACAGTTAGTACCATCCTCGGGTTAGTATCAGTGTGCTTCAGATAGGACAAAAAATTGTCAAATGTGCAGTATTGTTTCTGGGCCCTACTACGGGTGCAAACAGCAAATAACATCCACATACAGTATATGGTATCACTGCAATTGTCAGGAGTAAAAAGATTTGTTTTGGGTTGTTCTTTGGTGATTGCTTATTGTAGTAACAAACAAAATACAGCTACATTTACAAAAATTATATTTTTTTACTATTTTGGGCCATTTTTCCTACGATGATAAAAAAATAAATAAAGATATCCTTTGTCCTCGCTTCGGCAGGACATATAATAAAATTGGAACGATACAGAGAAGATTAGCATGGCCCCTGCGCAAGGATGACACGCAAATTTGTGAAGCGTTCCATATTTAAAAAAAAAAAAAAAAAAGATATCCTTAACCATTTAGCAGAAAATGAAAGTCCGATTTTTTTATTTATTTATTTTTCTTTCCTTGGGGGGGGGGGGGGGGGAGGTATAATTTACCTGGATACACCAAGTAGTTGTTAAGACACATTCAGTTTTGGTAACCTATTAAAAGTTGCAAAATGATGTTTGGGCATTCTGGGTTTGTTTTACCCTCTGTCATGAATGCACTCTAATACAGGAGTTGTTACTGGTCAAATCACCAACAATTATACACAGCAGGAGCTGTTCTGTAGGTACTGCAGACTTGATGTCCGCCGGCACCCGGCAATCATTCCATACACAGGGGGAGTGGCAGTCTGCCTATGTAAACAAGGCAGATTGCATTTCTGTCAGAAGGCGTGGATCCTGTGTTCCTGCAAAGCAGGGACATGGGTCTATGCCTTTCCCCTAGTACAAGGACCACCCCCACAGTAAGAAAACACTGGCTAGGAACACCGTTAACCCTTTGATCGACCCTGATGTTAACCCCTTCCCAGCCAGTGTGATTAGTACAGTGACTGCACATATTTTTTAGCACTGATCACTGTATTTGTCACTGGTCCCCAAAAAAGTGTTAGTCAGTGTCCAATTTGTCTGCTGCAATATTGCAGTCCCGTTAAAAGTCTGATTGCCGCCATTACTAGTGAAAGATATACATTTTTGTACAGTAAATTTTGCGTTACAGGGTTAGATAGATAAGGTTTAGAATGTGGCACAGAGCAGGTTTAGCATTAGTTAGGTTTTGCCTGCACTTCTCTCTTAATGCATTCTATGTATGAAGATAAAAAGCCTACAGTGTGCAGCATCCCCCTTAGCCCCCCAACACATGAGCCCCATCTCTGTCCAGCGATGTCTACAAGTGCCTCAGCTCTCCGGGACTCTTTCTCCTGATTGGCTGGGACACAGCAGCGGTGCCATTGGTGTCAATCAAACTCAGCCAGTCAGGAGAGAGAGGGGGTGGTCTGAACTGCTGCTCTGTGTCTGAATGGACACAGGGAGTTGCAGCTCGGCTTGGGTGCCCCCCCCCCCCAATAGCAAGCGGCTTGCTGTGGGGGCAATCAAAAGGAGGGAGGGGCTAGGAGCTTCGGCCAGGGACCTGATAAAAGGAGGCTGCTGTATGCAAAAGCACTGCACAGAGGAGGTAAGTATAACATGTTTGTTATTTTTGTAGAAAAAAAAAACAGGACTTTACAATCACTTTAAGGCCCCTTTCACACTATTGCGACGCAATTTTACCGCGATTTTGCCGCGATTTCGCGGCGCGATTTTTGCCGCGATTTTGAAAGCAATGGCAAGGCTATATGCCTCAAAACACATTAAAATCGTGGCAAAGTAGTGCAGGAACTACTTTGAAATCGGTGCGACTTCAAAACGCACTGATATGAATGGGGCTCATTGAAAATAATGGAAAACGACTTGTCATGCGATTTTGCGGTCCAAAATCGCGGGACAAGTCGCACTAGTGTGAATGGGGCCTAAGTGCCGGTTCACATTTGTGCGATGCGGGAACGCTGCGAATATGCTGCGTGATCCCGCATTGCATCCGCAACCCTGGCAGTTCACACTGCCATATGCGATGCGCAGGGGGTGTCAATTAATAGTTGACACCCCCAGTTGCGATCGCAGTGCGATCTGCAAGTTCGCACAGAATCTGACTGCACTAGTGTGAACCATTATGCGATCCGATTCTGCTGCGGATAAAAGCCTCATGTGCGGATGCGGTGCAAATTCAGCCATACAAAGTGTATGGCTGAAATTTGCACCGCACATGAGATCGCATGTAATTTAGGAGCAGTGCACTCCTCGCGATCGCACTAATGTGAACCGGGGCTAAGGTCCCTTTCACACGATCGGACCAATTAGGTCCGCCTGTACGTTTTTTAAGCGGACCTGGTCAGGCCACCCATTCTACCCTATGGAGAGGCTTATGTCAGCTGAGATGTGTCCGCCGACACCCGTCTGTCACCCGATCCGACAAGATCCGCCTAAAACAGACGGATGGCGATACGTTCGCCATCCTTCCAGCGGGTTGGATCAGATGGGATCGGATGAAAACGGACATGCTGTCTGTTTTCATCCGATCTCCCCATAGAGGAGAGCAGGGATCTGACAGCTCTGTCTGCACAGTGATCAGAGCTGTCATCCGACTGCTCAGCAGGGATCAACGGAGTGATCTCTGCTGAGCTAGCGGAGTCCGCCGGGTGGATCCGCCCCATGAGAAAGGGGCCTAAGGGTGGGAGTTAAAACTGTCATTGAGTCAGTTTTGATTTATTGGTATGCTTCTTTTTCTAATACCAAACGTTAGATTATCCTAGCAAGGGTGGTATTTTGGTAGTCCCTTCATCCCTTTTTTTTTTTTTTTTCCCTTTTCTCCTAAGGGGTAATATTAGAGCAGCCCGTAGAAGTATCTGTAAACATAAGTACTATATCTCATTCGGTTGTGGTGGGCTCAAGACAGAAAGACAGAAAGCAGTATGCATGGCCTCTCTGCTGAACAGCCATCCCACCCACATGCTAAGAAAAGCCTCCATTTCCAGTAATAAGCACTTGATTATTTTTAGTGCCTGAAATAATCAATCTATTTTCTTGGCAAGGAGAGATGGTGAAAGATGAGTTTGGTGTAAAGGGAATTTTTAATGTGCCTTGTACATAAAGATTTGTTTATGGGCAATGGCAGGGAATAAAGAAAGTCTCTGGAGTCTGGTTTACAATGCCCTTAGGAACCTATCTCAAGTAGCATTACCTTGGTCAGATGCTGACTACAGCCCAGATCCTGCAGTAAATAAATAACATGCCTATACTGCTAAAGATTGGCCTAAAATTTATGATGAGCAGGATTGTATTGAAAATAAATATGGACACCAAGTTTAGTTCCTAAGGGTCCTTTCACGCGGGTTTTCCATCTGGCGAACTCAGCGGAGGATCGATCCGCAGATCCCCGCTGAGCAGGCGAATGACAGGTCCGTCTCCGCTCACTGTGCAGAGACGGACCTGTCAGAGTCCCGCATTCCTCTATGGGGAGATCGCATAAAAATGGAATGCATGTCTGTTTGCATCTGATCCCATCTGATCCGACCCACTGGATGGATGTCGAATGGGGAGCGCCTGTCATTTTTTTTTTTCTTTTTATCCGCTCCTCCAGACTGATGGAAAATAGGGTTACTATCCGTCTTGAATTCACGGACAGGATTGGATCAAATAGCAGCGGGTGTTAGCAGACATGTCACTGCTGATATCCGCTGCTCCATAGGGGTGCATGGAGCATCCGATTAGGTCCACACGAAAAACTGACAGGTGGACCTGATCGGAAAGCCCGTGTGAAAGGGGCCTTAGACCTTAAAGCGGAGTTCCACCCTGGTTATACATTTCTTTACAAAAATACCCCCGAGACAGTCAGGGCTAGCACATTCCACAATGGCTAGCCTCTGATCTGTCCCGGGTTGCACTTACCTTTCAGGAGATATACTTACCTTGAAATTGTCTTCTCCAGCGCTGCCATCTCAGGTGTGGGCAGCTTGAAGCCAGCACGATCCTCTTCCGCGTCCTCTTCGGTCCTCTTCCTCCTTCTTCGGTCCCACATGCCCAGAAGCTGTTTAGAAGGGGATGACGCGCGCGCCCCGGAACTGACGTCGGGGCCGGTGCAGGCGCAATGATTCCTGGGAGCTATGACGTTCAGCTCCCAGGAATCATTGCAAAAGCCAGGAAGTGACGAATCGCCGTGGCCGCCGAGGGGAGGAAGAAGGAAGTAAGGTGAGTATATTTTCTCTAAAAGGTAAGTGAAAAAAAAATAAAAAATTGCGATTATCCATTTGTTTTTCAGGTGACCGGGAGCGAGAAGATGGAGGTAAGTATAAATTTCGGGTGGAACTCCGCTTTAAATGTGTGTACCTTATGTGAGCCACATGTAAGAATGATCCCTATATTCAAATATCGGTGTATGAATGAATTGTTTCTAGACAGCCATTGTAACCACACTGGTGCGTAAGGGTGTACATTTTGTTCGAATTTAATGGAAGTGCTGCCTCAAAGTGGATCTTCATTGCATCTGAGCACCACAAACCAAAAATATCATTTAATTCATTTTTTAAAGGTCAACTTTTCATTCGGAATCAACCAATATTAATTTTATTTTTTTGAAGTATCGGTCACAAACTTGCTGATGTGACCGATATTGCTTCAAGTGGTTGTAACACAGTGATGCCTGCAGCTACAGCTCGGCTGTTATTACAAGCAGCGGGAGGGTACGTCCTTCCGCTGCTCTGCCAGAGTCTCCTGTCCAACCGGGAGGCCCAAGCGACCAGCTGGCATGTACGCCAGCTGGCTGAAGACCCGAACAAAGCTGGAATCGGCTCTGATCGGGTTTCCAATGTAGTAAGCTGGAAGCAATGTCATTACATCACTTCCAGTTACTGGAGCCTTAAAGTCACCAGATAAAAAAAAAAAATGACAGTATTCAAAACTTTGGCTTTTTAAATGCTTTTAAGTGCAGAGAGGGGTTTGTGGTCCTATAGACCCCCATATCCCTCCATAAAGAGTACCTGTCACTGCCTATTACTGTCACACGGAATGTTTACATTCCTTTTCTTTTGACAGCAATAAAAGTGATAAAAAATTTAAAAGGACAATGTAAAAATAAAAACTTTAAATATGCAATGTTGATTGGGAAAGGGAAGATCCGCTTAAGCTGCCCATACATGGATTGAAACTGGTTCAGCATGGACCACTAGACTACTATTTATTCATCTATGGCTGTTCCTGTTCAAGGGCAGATGATCTAATGATCGACTCCTCCTCCTGAATGGGACTGTCCATATATTTTCCATCGACCAATAGGCTGCAGCACTGATCAGTGTATTCTGACAGTGCGAGAATCCTCGCTGTCAGAAAACAATGGCACAGCAGGGAGATTTTCTTCATCCACTTTCAATGTCTGGATGGGCAAATCAGTTTTTTTTTTTTTTGGGGGGGGGGGGGGGGGGAGTTTATCAGCTGTCAGGCTGATTATAAAAAAAAATACCCATCTATAGCCAACTTTAGTCCCAAATATCTTCTAAATACCTGAACCTAATGTTCTGATCTGTACTGTAATTGTTTGAAAGGGGGGAACCTGGTTGTTTGCTAAGGGCTTCCTAGACTGTGAGCATCTTCTTTAAACTGTACAAAAAGTTTTTACTTGTGTTACCTGTGCTGGCCATCCACTTAGTTTTCTCTTGCTTTCAGTCAGTACAATACAAATAAGATTCGAAATCAATAGAAAGTGCCTGTAAGTGGTCCAGAAGTAGTTTTGATTTTCCATTACATTTTTGATCATGTAATTGCTGGAAACAGTTGAAGCTGATGGAGAAAAAAAATGTTCTTGTGCTTTTTGCTGGCAGTTATCTCCTCTTTGTGGCCATGTTTAGGTTACCTTAGACAGTACCAGTTATTTGGCAGAGGAGGCCTAAGCTTCTGATCTTCCCATTGCATGCAAGTATAATTAATCCTACAGTCAAGCAAAATCAGAATGAACATTTAACAAATCAGGGGTATGATATGGCAGTGTATTAGTATGTTGTTACCATATAATGTAATAGGGCGGGCAGTGGTGTAGTGGTTAGCACTTTCATCTAGCAGCAAGAGGGTCGCTGGTTCGAATCCCAACCACGACACTACCTGCCTGGAGTTTGCATGTTCTCCCTGTGCCTGCGTGGGTTTCCTCCGGGTACTCCGGTTTCCTCCCACACTCCAAAGACATGCTGGTAGGTTAATTGGATCCTGTATTAAAAAAAAAAAAAAAAAAAAAAAAAATAAATGGTCCTACTGTGTATGTATGTGAGTTAGGCACCTTAGATTGTAAGCTCCTTGAGGGCAGGGACTGATGTGAATGTACACATGCTCTTCCAGCCCTCTTCCACTCTCTCCTCCGCCCCTCTCACAAGAAAAAAAACCCTTGACTCCTGGGATTAATGGCGATAATATCCCAGAAGTTAAGGGAACTAAAGCTGCCTACGTCATTTGCCTAAGTGAATGACCCAGATGAAGACCTGAAATACAAGGAAAAAAGGTATTTGGAGGCAGCACAGCACACTTTTTTTTTCATCCAGTGATATTAAAGGAGGAGGAGACAGGTCCTATAGTAACAAGTTTATAAACTGACTGAAGGTCCACTTTCAACCTTGGGTTGCAGGAAAGAATATTGCTCGAATTTCCCATCAAAACCGTCATTGTTGATGAGTTAATCGCTCCCGCAGCACTATTATGTTCTTCTGGCAGGGAGCCATCCCTACCCAGAGAATACAATAATGACCAGGTGAAGAAAACCCAACAGGCTGGTTATACTGTAATCGATCGATGGATCAACTTCAGTACAACCAGCCTGTCCATAGACTGATCAAAATCCTGCTGAACCAGCCAAATTTCTATCGTCAATGGCCGGCTAAAAAGAGTTGATATACAACATACAGTTAAACCTTGGATTGCGAGCATAATTCGTTCCGGAAGCATGCTTGTAATCCAAAGCACTCTTATATCAAAGCAAATTTCCCCATAAGAAATAATGGAAACTCAGATGATTCGTTCCACAACCATTTATTCATAAATCCTTCAATTTATAGTCCATATAAAAAGATTATAGCATTGCGATAGGTTATATAACCATAAAATGTCCATCCACAAATAGCCGCTTCCACAACGGGATTAGAAGCAAAATCCAGCAGGAGCTACATGGTATCAAAGAGAAGAGTGGCACCTCTAAGTGTAGCAATATGGTTCCATTTAATGAAGGTGCAATATTTAGCAACTCACAAGGTTGATGAATAAAACAGGCACATCTAAGTACGCAGGCATCCGGGGTAAAGCTGTCCACATAGACTATCTTCTGCACCACCGGCTGCCAGTCTGTAATCCTGACCGGGAAGACCAACCTGCAGTAAAGCGATCTGAAAGCGAGGGGCAGCATGGAAGGGATGACGTAGATGGCGATGCGGAGGATGGTCCTATGTGGACAGCTTTACCCCTGATGCCTGCATCCTTAGATGTGCCTGTTCCAATCATCAACTATGTGAGTTGCTAAATGTTGTACCTTCATTAAATGTAACCATATTGCTACACTTAGAGGCGCCTCTCTTCTCTTTTATACTCAGCTGTGACTTGAGGCTACTTGTATATCAAGACATCGCTTGTAAACCAAGTCAAAATTTATTTGAAAATTTTGCTTGTCTTGCAAAGCGCTCTTAAACCAAGTTACTCTCAAACCAAGGTTTTACTGTATTTTTATTTTGAGCTACGTTGTTGGCTTTTAGAAAAATGTAGACTTTGCTTTCTAAATAATAAATGGAAAAGAGTATTGGAGTACAGGGCAGACTTGTGCCAATTGTTGCTAGACTGAAGTTACATGGACAAATGGCATTAAACAAATGTAGTAGTATTCTAGATGTGTTTATATTTTATATATCATTGCAAACTTTTCCTCTGCCCTTTATTATTATTCCGACTAGAATACCTGGAAGAATTCCATGCAAATATGAGATAACATACAAACTTCAGATACTGTATTTTTAGTAAACATAGTATCCCATCACTGAAAGACATGAAAAGCAGCTACATAGGCTCCTTTCACACGGCCGCTCCGTGTGTCCGCAAATCATCCCATCCGTTTGCGGATGATTTGCGGACATAATGTAAGTGAATGGCACTGCGGGTGTCAGCGGAATACCATCCGCTGACACCCGATTTTCCTCCTTTCAGTTCTGTTCCGTTTTTACAAATGGAACAGAACCCCATTTTTCCTTCCGTGTAAAAAACGAAAAGGAAGGAAAATCGGATGTCAGCGGTGTCATCCGCTGACATCCGCAGTGCCATAGACTTACATTATGTCCGCATATCATCCGCAAACGGATGGGATGATATGCGGGCACACGGAGCGGATGACAGAAATGTCATCCGCTCCGTGGAAGAAAAAAAAAAAAAAAAGTCCCGCAGCGGACCTTTCACATGGAGCGGCCGTGTGAAAGGAGCCTTATGAATTTTTCTTTCCTGGTGATTATTATTGCTTTGAAAACAAAGCTACGTAAACAAAATTTGACATACATACTTTGTAGTTATAGATTATATACATGTCACATAGGTTTCCAGGATAGGAGCTTACACCTATCCTTGGTTCGTTCCAGCATTATAAAACCATTCCTCATATGCATACGTTAATGAAGTCTTTGTTACGAGGAAACCTGTGTACATTTTCGCCAAAATTTGGCAGACTCAAAAAAAAAAAAAAACTGACAGCCCAGTTCGGAGACGCCGTACTAACAAAAAAAAAAAAAAAAAAAATATATATATATATATATATATATATATATATATATATATATATATATATATCACCGGGACTGGATGGCTTGCACCCAAGGGTTCTTAAAGAGCTCAGCCAGGTGATTGCCAAACCATTATTCTTGATCTTTAAGGATAGTTTACAGACGGGTATGGTGCCAGCTGATTGGAAAAAAGCCAACGTGGTACCAATATTTAAAAAAGGGCCAAGATATATCCTGGGTAACTATAGGCCGGTCAGCCTAACATCAGTAGTCTGCAAGATTTTGTAGAGGATGTTAAGGGACCACATACAATACTTTAGTAATGAAAACGGTATTATTAGTAGTAATCAGCATGGATTCATGAAAAATCGTTCTTGCCAGACCAATCTATTAACATTCTACGATGAAGTGAGCTGCCACCTAGATAAAGGAAAGCCTGTGGATGTGGTGTATCTGGACTTTGCAAAGGCCTTTGACACCGTTCCCCACAAACGCTTACTGTACAAACTAAGGAAGGTAGGTATGGACCATAAGGTGAGTACCTGGATAGAGAACTGGCTCCAGGGGAGAGTCCAGAGGGTGGTGATGGGGAGTACTCGGATTGGGTGGGTGTGGAAAGTGGGGTCCCCCAAGGTTCTGTCCTGGGACCAATCCTGTTTAATTTAGTGGATATCTGTCAACCAGGTACCCACTTCCAGGTAAGATTGCAATCGTGCGGCGATCTACACATTTTCTGGCCCCTCCTCCCCCCCCCCCCACTGCCTTCTGGGATACACACAGTTCCCAGAAGACTGCAGAACCATTCAGAAAGCCCAGCGTGACTCAAGCATGCTCAGTAGAAAACAGGCTGTGAAGCAGCAAGGCTTCGCTTTCTGTATCCCTTAGTGAAGATGGAGGCACCTGCACCTAGAGCCGATGGACAGATCGGTTTGGGGTGCAGACATCGCGGGGTCCCTGGACAGGTAAGCGTCCTTATATTAAGTCCCGGTTCACACTAGGGCGACCTGTGAGGTGACCTGGTCGCCGTAGGTTGCCTCCCATAGGGAAGCTGCGGACCCGTTCTAATAGGAGCGACACAAGGCGCTCCGACTTAGAAAAAGGGCCCGGAGCTTCTTTGGGGCGACCAGGAGGCGACCGCCATAGACTTCAATGTTATGAAGTCCGTGGTGGCCGCTCCGAGGTCGCGGCGCGCTGCTCGCACCGTGACCTCCGAGTAGCGTCGCCCCTATGTGAACGGGGCCTTAAAGTCAGCAGCTACAGTATTTGTAGCTGCTAAATTTTTGATTTTTTTTTTTTTCCCCAGGCTGAAACACCGCTTTATGTCTGTAGCTGAGTGGAAATTTTGTATGGCTTTTTTTATTTTGTATGTCATCCGAATGCTTTGAATCATTTCTTGGAAATTGTCCTTGATCGTATTATGAGTGGCATTGCTGGGTTGGCTGGCCCAGAAGAAGTACATTTTCTCTTGTTTGCAGACTATGTGACATTGGCTAAATCCCTGAATAAAATTCAACATTCTCTGCACATAGGAGTCAGAGATTGATTTGAAAGGATTGCAGTTTCAGCTGTCATCATTATTTAAAATCACCTTCCAGCTTGAGTAAAACAGTACGTACTGTGCTTCTCATCATGCAGCAATTATGTTTCTTATGACAGATAATTAACAGCACGCTTCTTCAGTGCTGGATCTTTAAATGCATTTTACTGAAAAGAGGGTTGTGACTGGTCAGGCTGCATTGTTTACAGAACCATTCTCTACAAAGTAGATCTTTCTGGTAGTCAAATGTTGCTGTTTGCACTGTGGTTATTGGAATCTCTCTCTAGTTTAGCAAATTTGGATAGTTGTCATCAACAGTTCCATATTTAAGTATAGCAACATTCATTTATGCCTAGGAATTTATTCACTACTGAAAAAAATACTTACATATTCACCTTCTAATTTGTGTGAGCAAACGGCTAGGCCTCTTCTTAAAAAAAAAAAAAAAGAAATACAATGAATTAATTTCGGTTGGGAGCTTTCTAATATATTCCTGTCATTCCTTAGCTGTACGATTTACACGGTGCAATAATCAGTGCTGTATCTTGGCCTAGGCCAACAAGGCCCAGGCCTAGGGCGGCACTTTGCAGGGGGGCAGCAAAAAGTGGGCACTGATAAGCTTCACTGATGGGGCTGCATTGATATTCTGCACTAATGGGCTGCACTGATGGCCACTGATGAGGCTGCAATGACTGCCACTGATGAGGCTGCGCTGATTGCCACTGATAAGGCAGCACTGATAGGCACTGGTATGATGCACTGATAGGCTGCACTAATGGCCACTGATGGGGCTGTACTGATGGCCACTGATGAGGCAGCACTGATATGCTGCACTGAGATGGGCAGTAATGAGGCTGCATTGATAAGGCTGCACTGATGAGGCTGAACTTATGGAAACTGATGAGGCTGCACTGAAAAACTGGTTGTAGTCTGTGGTTTACAGATAACAGGGCGGATCATAAACATGAATGGGTGTGGCCTTTACAGGAAGGGGTGGGTCATATTTAAATTAGGGGGTGCCCAAGTTGAGTCAGGCCTAGGGCAGCACAAAACCTAAATACACCACTGGCAATAATGATATTCATATGGATGTTGTTAATGTGGCCTGGCTTTATATTGATGTCTACAGCAGCACAAACATCTCTCCATTTTTTTTTTTTTTTTTTTTTTTTAGGGGCTTCTCTTTTAGCTTAGCCATAGATAGCCGAATTATTTATGGCAGTGTGACCTATCAAGCACATTTACATATTTAGCGTTTTGATGTCCAGGAACTGGCCGTTAGGGCTGCACGATATTGGGGAAAAAAGTACATTGCGATATTTGGTTTTCAACAATATATATCGCGATATTTCTCTGGGTGGAATGCAGAAGACACTGACAGTGTGGATTAGGCAGAGTTGGGACTCACAGTGGTGATAGGAGGTAGAAGAAGTTAGAACACAGCCCAACGTGAGTGGAGCAGCCACAGCTCCTCACTGTTGTCCTGTCTGGAGCTCAGGATCAGATGGTGACCCGTCAGGCACAGGGTCCCGCCCACTGGCGGGTGGAAGGGTCGTACAGGACCACCTTGTCCATCCGGGGGGTTTTGATCAGCTCTGCGGACACCGGAGGATCCCCGTCATCGTCCTCTTATCACCAGTACTACACCTGACACAGCGCTCCCCCTCCCTAACTGGAGACAAGTTTCCCCTTGCTTTCGGCTGTGATCCCAGCTCTGCCTCTAGTCTCCAGCCGACCATTACTCCGCTCTGCTCTGCCCATTGTCTCTCCATTGACTCTATTTACAACACATTACAGCCTGATCCCGCCCCCATGCGCGCCCCGATGCAGCCAGGAGAGACAATGGGCGGAGCAGAGCGGAGTAATGGCCGGCTGGAGACTAGAGGCAGAGCTGGGAGGGCTGGATTGCATCTGGCTGGAGGGGCGGAGTTCCAATCACAGCCGAAAACAAGGAGAAACTCATTTGTGTCGGCTGCCTGCACAATATCGTGTCTTCGGCTATATGAATATCGCCCACACCCACAGAACGATAGTCGATATCACATCGACTATCGTTCAGCCCTACTGGCCGTTGTTTGTTGCAAAGATCCACCAGCATACATGAACATTTCTCAGCTTTTTTAAGGATAACCTACAACTTTGCAATGTCTGTGGTATTAATAGGAGAAAAGAGAAGAGGCAGCACACTAAAGTTTTTTTAGACAAACCCTTCAGGGTTGGATCATCCCCGCATGCACAATTAACTATACAACTCCAGTCCAAAGAGCAGATTAAAACTGGTTTATTAAAATCAGTGGTAATAACAACACCTCAGTGCAATCAAGAGAATAAATGACAAACACTATAATGCATACATGGAAGTTACTGGCTTTTTGTAAGGGATTCAGTGACAATTCGTGATTAATGGCAAATGGAGACAGAATTGGGAAAAGACAATTTTTTTTTTTTCAAACAGTGAGTTTATTGAGATTTCAGTACAGTACAAGTTAAAAAAACATAAGAAACAAACTGAGCAAGCACATCATGACAGGCAACTTACACGGAGAACAGCAAAGTGCATGTGTCCAGAATACAACCAGTAAACATAGGGCATAAAAGTTTGTTGACGGTGCGGGGTGTATTATTACACTACATCGTGCCTATATACACGTATCAGGGCATTGCACCCATCTGTTCCAGATCTTATCAAACTTAAGGGGACACCCCTGTGTTTGTAGAGCAGTTTATAAAAGGGAATAGCGGTATTTACTTCCCGTATCCACATGCCAAAGTTTGGGGAATTGTTCCGCATCCAGTTCCTGGCTATTAATTTCCTGGCCGTAAACAGCGTCTCCTGTAAGAAGGCAGTCGTGAATTTGTCCGTGTCCTCATCCGGCTAAATACCAAGGAGACACTGCTTAGGGTCCAGTTGGAGCAGAGAGCCCATTTTGTCATGGAGGAAAGCTACCACCTGTTGCCAGTAGCCCCGGAGCTGAGGGCAGCTCCAGAGCAAGTGGAAAAAGGTACCTTTGCATTGGCACATCGGACATCCCGGGTCCCGGTCAGTCTGATATCTGGCCCTCCTGAGGGGTGTAAGGTAGGAACGATGAACGTCTGGGTAAGTCTATCGGACAATTTAGGGGATACCTTCTGACAGGTCGACATCTTCCAATTTTAGAGAGTAATGCCTCGTACACACGCAGCGATTATCGGCCGACCGTTCGTCTGACTTTTGTCCAGAGTGGTGTTTTGTTGGTTGAAATGTGCCTAGACTACACATGAATTTTCTCGGCCAACAAAAATCTACTTCAGAAGTGATGTCATGTGCTGGTTTACTTTCCGTGTGTTTTTTCTTCTCTGAGCATGCCCAGTCTTGCTCATCAGATTTTTGTCTGCCGAAATCTGTACTGACTGACGGAAAATCGGCCGTTGTGTTGACGGCCAACAAAAATTTTATAGCCTGCACACCAGATTTTATTCGGCCGAAAAGTCGGAGTCGGTTGTCGAAAGCATCATACTAACAAGCCGAAAATTCCCGGCCAATAATCGATCCGTGTCTACGAGGCTTTAGCATTATCTCCTGACATCAGTCAGATTCACGTTCATATCTTTTAGATCCCCAGACCACCTTATGACCTTAGCGGAGGACATTCTGCTTTATGCAGATTGCAATCTCATCTAGTTTTCAAATCTTTGCCCAGTTTCCAAAGTGGGAAGAAGCTAAAACTGTGGCAGTTCAATCAAAAAGTTTCCAGACATAAACAAATGGGGCGAGCCAGAGACAAAAATATTTGCAACAAAGTCGAGCAAACAAATAGAAAGTTTATATTTACTAGAGGAAGAAGATAGAAGCCAGGGTCTGAATTCATTCTTTCTAAAAGTAGAAATTTTAAAGCGGTAGGAGACTCATCCTGTGCTATTTCTGCTATATCAAGCTTTTCTAACTAGCTAACCTTCTTCCTTTCTGTGTAATCCGTCCTTTCTGAGCAATGACCTAATCAGCACATGCGCACTTAGCCCCATTTTTCCGGCAGACTCTTCATGCCGGGAAAATGGTGTTTACATGCCAGGGATATGTCGTTTCCTTTGCCTGACGTCAGCTCCACGATCCCCTGAGACTAGTTTCCCATTTACAAGCTGAGCCTTACCCCATGTGACTTGCTACGTCACAGGGATTGTAGAGGCGGATAGTGCAGCACAGGATTGAACCTGAGAGGGCAATATTGCTTACTGAGCGCGAGATTATGGAAATGGACAGAAGTAAAAATCACATTGAACGCAGTAGACAGCGGTCAGTATGGCGGCGGCTGCAACCGAAAAAGAGCTTTAGAAAACCATGTTTTTACAAGTAAGAAGTGTTCTATATGTTTTCCCTGTGCGGCGCTCTGATTTTATATAACTTAATACACATCATTCTGTAATTTCAGGTAGAAGTATCTGAGTTTACTACCGCTTCAAGATAGGTTATGCTTCCTTCACCCACTTTGGTTCCAATGGCAATTCAAACAATTTGAACAGATAGGGCGAGAGTAAGGCAGGCCATAGATGCCACGTAAATGAACATTCACTAGGAAATGCTCAGTGTGGATGTCTCTCACCCTCGACCCTATTGGCTGTGTGAACCCTATCAAAATGGTTTTTCTATTTACATTTTTTTACCTTTTTCGGCAAACTCCTTTTTTGATACCAAAGTCTTTCTTTGCTAAAATAGATAAAACCATTACCTCCTTCGTGTGGGCTGGTAGGCCTTGCAGACTTGCTAAATCTGTTCTATACTTCCTGATTCCAGCGGCCTAGCTCCTCATATTTTATGTTCTACTATTGGGCAGCTGTACTCATGACAGTCCACTGATGGGTCTCACAGCCCAGAGATAAAGTAGCGGTGACAATTGATGCTGTTTTACTGGGCTCACACGCAGAATTTGCCCAACGCCACAGTTGCAGTCCTAATAAACGACCCTGTATTCTTTCAAGTCCTGACTGGAAAGGAGTCTGGCTGAGTAACGCACATTGTTGCCATAAAAGCACAATTGTAACAATAAAGTGCTACTAAACCCAGGACACTGCATTCATGATATATGTCTCCTACAGTACACAGAACATGGAAATGCAATTCATTTAGTAAAGATAAAACACACGATAGTTGTCTGTCTACAGTACACAGAACATGGAAATGCAATTAAAAATGCAATTAATTTAGTAAAGATAAAACGCAAAATACATGCACCCTTCAAAGAAAAAAACTCTCTAGCAATACACACCTAACTGAGCATGTGCAGCCTGACTCTAAAGGCTGTCTTATCCCAGGCATGTTCTGGAGTCAGTGGAAGAAAGGGAAGGACCTGTGCATACAGGATCAAACAGCTTTTTTACACAATGCAGAGGATTAACCCCTTAGGATCCACAATTAGTATAACAAGCATGCTTTACTGCATAAACAGACTAATTTTACTGTTGTGGGTTTAGTAACACTTTAATGTGATTTATGTAAGCATGTATATAAAAAAACTAAAATTGCGCAGATTAAACAGAACAGTTTTTTTTAGAAAGATGCTGAGTGTGTCTGTTCCCTACTGCAGTAGTTATAAATAGTTTGAAACCGCTAATCAATATGAGGCAAATGAGGCTAGGATTTGCCTATCTATAAAAATTCCAGAACAAACTGACTGGAGGTGAGAAGAATCATCACGGCCTACTTGACAATTACCAAAGATTGGAGAGTATCAGTCTATTGTACGAGGGTGACAGTCTATTTTATACTCCAAACCTAAGGACAAGGACATTCAGAATGTCCATTGCAAGGTTGTGAAGATTTGCCGTAGAAAGGTATCTTCCTCATGGTCTTTCCCCACCAGGAATAATCCAAGTACATGCTGTAAGAGTCTTGGCAGCAGGGGTATCGCTGGAGCAGACTTAAGCCTTGTACACACAGGCTGAATGTCGGGGGGCATTTGCCGGTTCAATAGAAATCAGCTGACACTCAGCCTGTGTGTACTGCAGTTGGTACATCAGAAGCCATTCAGCCGGCTTCTGTCGAAGGAGCATAACCAAAAAAACATGTACAGGCCCCCTAGCACTAACCCCACAGTACAGGCCCCCTAGCACTAACCCCACAGTACAGGCCCCCTAGCACAAACCCCACAGTACAGGCCCCCTTTCAATGCAGTGACAAGCGTACATGCCCCCTTTCAATGCAGTGACCAGCGTACATGACCCCTTTCAATGCAGTGACCAGCGTACATGACCCCTTTCAATGCAGTGACCAGCGTACATGACCCCTTTCAATGCAGTGACCAGCGTACATGACCCCTTTCAATGCAGTGACCAGCGTACATGACCCCTTTCAATGCAGTGACCAGCGTACATGACCACTTTCAATGCTGTGACCCGCATACATGCCCCTTTCAATGCAGTGACCAGCGTACATGCCCCCTTCAATGCAGTGACCAGCGTACATGCCCCCTTCAATGCAGTGACCAGCGTACATGCCCCCTTCAATGCAGTGACCACCGTATATGCCCCCTTCAATGCAGTGACCACCGTATATGCCCCCTTCAATGCAGTGACCACCGTATATGCCCCCTTCAATGCAGTGACCAGCGTACATGCCCCCAATGCAGTGACCAGCGTACATGCCCCCAATGCAGTGACCAGCGTGCGTGCCCCCTTCAATGCATTGAACAGTGTACATGTCCCCAATGCAGAGTTTAGCGTGCGTGCCCCCTTCAATGCATTGATCAGTGTACATGTCCCCAATGCAGAGTTTAGCGTGCATGCCCCCTTCAATGCATTTAACAGTGTACATGTCATGATGTCTCCAATGCAGAGTTTAGCATGCGTGCCCCCTTCAATGCTTTTAACAGTGTAGATGTCATGATGCCCCAATGCAGAGTTTAGCGTGCATGCCCCCATCAATGCATTGATCAGTGTACATGTCCCCAATGCAGAGTTTAGCGTGCATGCCCCCTTCAATGCATTTAACAGTGTACATGTCATGATGTCTCCAATGCAGAGTTTAGCATGCGTGCCCCCTTCAATGCTTTTAACAGTGTAGATGTCATGATGCCCCAATGCAGAGTTTAGCGTGCGTGCCCCCTTCAATGCATTGATCAGTGTACATGTCCCCAATGCAGAGTTTAGCGTGCATGCCCCCTTCAATGCATTTAACAGTGTACATGTCATGATGTCTCCAATGCAGAGTTTAGCATGCATGCCCCCTTCAATGCTTTTAACAGTGTAGATGTCATGATGCCCCAATGCAGAGTTTAGCGTGCATGCCCCCATCAATGCATTGATCAGTGTACATGTCCCCAATGCAGAGTTTAGCGTGCGTGCCCCCATCAATGCATTGATCAGTGTACATGTCCCCAATGCAGAGTTTAGCGTGCGTGCCCCCTTCAATGCATTTAACAGTGTACATGTCCCCAATGCAGAGTTTAGCGTGCATGCCCGACTGAGAGCAGTGCACTTACCTGGAGGCTGGAGCCCTGTGAGTCACGGCGGCTTCTCCTCTCTCCGACTCCGTCCTCTTCGTTCTGCGGGAACCAGCGGGAAGGTGAGCAGCGTCTCGGCCTCTCTTCTTCTTCGTTCGGCGGGGGCAGGAAGGTGAGCGGCGCTTCTCCCTCTCGGCCTCTCCTCTTCTGCGGCAGGCGGCGGGAAGGTGAGCGGCGCTTCTCCCTCTCTCGGCCTCTCCTCTTCTGCGGCGGGCGGCGGGAAGGTGATCGGCTCCGGCTTCTTCTCGACGACTCTTCGGCGGCGGGAAGGTGACCGGGCGGTGACGGTGAGTGACTAATGCACGCACCGGCACAGCCCCCAACGAGGTCAGCAGGGATGTCCTGAATCATGATTGGTCCAGGCTGGAGTCTGGACCAATCATGATCCAAGACATCACAAAAAGGGGGTGGTGTAGCGCAGTGCTCTGCGCCACAGTTACGCCCCAGAAGGCCGCCAATCGGCGCCTCTGCCGGGTGGAAAACCCCACCCCCCCCCCCATAGCCACCAATGAGTCCGGCGCCCCTGGTGGGCAAAACATGGATTTTTTTTTTAATCTTTTTTTTTTTTTGGGGGGGAGGGGGGGGGGTGGCGCCCCTGCGCCACCTATCGGCCGGCCGCCACTGATTAGAACAGCAGGGGAGATCGCTGTACTGACGTATAGTTAATACAGGGCTTTAGGTCTTATGTACACTGCTGCTCCTAAACTCAAGTTTAGCTTTTGGTAATTTTTCTTTTTCTCCCAAAACCCCTGAACTCATAGACTTTTACCAGAGTTTAGGAGCAGCAGAGTTTAGAGGCAGTCAAAGCTCCACTCCTGAATGCAGAAGAATCCCATTCAGAAGAGGGGCTTTTGGGCATAAAAAATGCCAACTGCTCCTAAACTCTAGGTGGGTTTAGCACTTGACAGTTAATTCATTTCAATGGCCATAATACATGTAATTTATTTCTGGTCAATGAACTAAACTCCCAAACACCAAATGCTGCTAAACTTTCCTAAACTCACCTAAACTGGTTTGAAAAGATGCAGCTTGGGTGAGTTTATAATGCTGATTTTCTCCTGTCAGGATAAACAGTATTTACTAAAAACCAGGGTGCATTAAGACTTATAAGGCAGCACTGTGGACTACATTTCCAGACTTTTGTCAAACACTACGGAATCAACCTTTCCAGTCAGGACCAAGCATTGAACAGAAAAATACTGCAAGTAGTAGTCACCAAGGAGGTAGAAGAAGATATGCGCACACCGCAACAAGATCCTGAGAAATGCTTCTTTATTCAAAGATAATACAGCACAGGTTTCCAAGGATGTTAACGCGTTTCACACAATATAGTGCAATGCTAAATCATACCAACTTGAGCATTTCTCTATCCTGCTGTGGTTTGCAGCTATCTTCTTTTATCTCTTTGGTTTACTGCAGTGGCATGCTGGGCCGGCACCTACCAGGAGGGGCTAGTGATGGGTTTGGCTTTTCTACCCTACTTGGAGTAGTGTTTCCCCCACATTTGTAAGCAGTAGTCTCCCCACATCCACCATTTATGTTACTTTTAGAGATTCTCTACTTCCTAACTGTTGGTCAGTAGATTAGTATGTGAGCTGATATCCCTCCAATGCAGCCACAGATCTCAGTTTAACCCAATAAGGCCCCCTGTTCACACCAGAGCGATTTTTAGCTTGTAAAACGCTCAGCTCTGAAGCTCCAAAACGGCCAACAAGCAAAATCCTATTCATTTCAATTGTGCCTGTTCACATAGGAGCATTCTGTAGCCTGAAGCAAACTACCTGAAGCTCAAAGTACATGAGCTTCTTTTTGGCCCCATAGACTTTAATAGAAAAGCCTGACTTGAGCAGAAAAGCGTTAGTAAACCACTCAAATAGCAGCTCTCCGCTTCTAAGTTCCTCTCCCTCTAATGCTTTTTATTGGCTAAACAAAAACGCCTGACACTGTAAAAAGCTTGTAATACACTTCTTAAACTCTTTAGAAAAGCTTAAATGCCAGCAAATCGATATGTTCAGGTGTAACGGGAGTCTAGGGCTCCATTCACACATGGCGTTCTGTTTTGCGGGCGGAATCGCGCCATTCTGCCCGCAATTCTGAAACCCCGCAAATCGCGGGACACCCTTGTGATGCCCGCTACTTTGAATGGCATGGCATTTAAAATAATGGGCATTGCAAGGGCGTCCCATGATTTGCAGGGTTTCCACATCGCAGGCAGAAACGTGGTGATTACGCCGTCAAACCGGAACACCATGGTGTGAATGGAGGCTAAGGTTTTTGATTCCAAAGCTAAATAAAAAATAAATAAAAAAATGTCCAAAGCTAAATAAAAAATAAGTTTTGGCTGGACATCTACTTTGAAGAACCATCCATGGTCCCCCGTGGAAAGAAACCTTTAATAATCCTAGTACAATGCCATCCTGGTTTGTTTGAACTGGCAGTGATTTGTTTTTTTAGGATGGAAATGTCCCTTCCTGCAAACCATTTAAAAATCTGCTTGTCTGAGAATGACCTTTCAGTCTTTTTACCTGCACACATAACATTTGTAAGAAATTTATCAAAGGTTTTTTTTTTTTTTCCCAGTGTTGCACGTGAGGCTTTTGATGATCAGGACTGCCCTAAATACAAAAGAATCCATGAATTTGTGGTTATAAGAGACAATGTAGATGTAACTGATATAATGGATCGCTGTGTCATGCAGCACTGCGTGTGGCTGACAGCAGCTGGAATACAGAGGGTCTTTCTTTCTCTTTCTGTTCTCCCATGAACAGATCCACATCATTAACAAAATGCCGAGCCCTCACCATTGGTTGTCTTTGTTTATTTTGTCTAGTCAGATTGTTTTTTGTCCTGTGCTTTTCTGCATATACGGTTGCAGTATCTAAAATACGTTTTTTCTGTTTCTTTGTTTAGTTACCTGTTGATTGCAATTTGTATTTTTGTTGTATCTAAAAAAAAAATGACCCAGCAAACAAATATAGTACACGCCTGAAGACGTTTCATAAAATATAGGTGGGTAAAATGTACTTTTTGCTCTTTTGAGTTAGTCCCGGGTCACACTTGTGCGATGTGGGAAGGCTGCGAATTCGCAGCCTGTTCCCGCATTGCAAACGCACCTCTGGCAGTTCACACTGCCATATGCGATACGCTGGGGGTGTCAATTAAATGTTAACGACACCCCCAGTTTGATCGCTTTTCGCAGTGCGATCTGACAGTTCGCACAGGATCGGATCGCACAAGTGTGAACCACTGTGCGATCCGATCCTGATGCGGCTGGAAAAAAGGGTCATGTGCGACTTTTGTGCGGGTGCAGTGCGAATTTCAGCCATACAAAGTGTATGGCTGAATTCGCACCGCACAGCCGATCGCATTTAATGAAGGAGCAGTGCGCTCCAAATTATATGCGATCGCCGCACTCGCACAAGTGTGAACCAGCACTAAAAGTTAATTAGACAAGATCATGAAAGGACCAAAGACATGCTGCTACCTTATTTGGCTCCTGTCTAAATTGGCCTAATGGTATAAATGTGAGTTAGAGACCTTAGATTGTAAGCTCCTTGAGGACAGGGACTGATGTGAATGTACAATATACACACACCAGCCACTTTTATTAGGTACCCTTTTACCTTCAGAACTGCCTTAATTCTTCATGGCATAGATTCAACAAGGTGTTGGAAACGTTCCTCAGAGATTTTGCTCCATTATGACATGATAGCATCACGCAGTTGCTGCAGCTTTGTCGGCTGCACATCCATGATATGAATCTCCTGTTCCACCACATCCTAAAGTTGCTCTATTGGATTGAGATCTGGTGACTGTGGAGGCCATTGGAGTACAGTGACCTCATTGTCATGTTCAAGAAACCAGTGGTGAGATGATTTAAGCTTTGTGACATGGTGCATTATGCTGCTGGAAGAAGCTATCAGAAGATGGTAACACTGTAGTCATAAAGGGATAGGAACAATATTCAGGTAGGCTGTGACGTTTAAACATTGTTCTATTGGTATTAGGTCGCTCCGACTTGGGGGGCGACCTGTGAAGTCGCGTGCAGTGCGACTTTGGCGCGACTTGCACGGACTTCACATAATGGAAGTCAATGCAAGTCGCCTCCAGGTCACCCCGAAATAGTACAGGACCCTTTTTCTAAGTCGGAGCGACTTGTGTCGCTCCTATTAGAACGGCTCCTGTACCGCACAGTTGGAGCGACGGTGCACGACTTGTCAGGCTGACCAAGTAGCCTGACAAGTCGTGCCAGTGTGAATGGACTCTTAAGGAGCCCAAAGTGTGCCAAGAAAATATCACCCACACCACCAGCCTGAACCATTGAAAAAAGGCAGGATGGATCCATGCTTTCATATTTGTTAATGCCAAATTCTGACTCTACCATCTGAATGTGACAGCTGAAATCCAGAATCATCAGACTAGGCAAAGTTTTTTTCAATCTTCTATTGTCCAATTTTGGTGAGCCTGTGCTAATTGTAGCTTTAGTTTCCTCTTCTTAGCTGGCAGCACTGCTGTGCAAATCACATGCAATATCTGTGCGATGCAAATTCAGCCATACAGATTGTATAGCTTAATTTGCATCGCATTCGGACCAAACTCATGCATGTCTCTTTTTTTTGATCTGCACCAGAAACGAATCGCATGGGTGTTCGCACCCATACAATCCAGATCCAGTCTGAAACGACAGTTCGCACTGCGATATGCAAACTGATTTGGGGGTGTCCTTAACTTTGTATTGACACTCCCAGCGGTTAGCACATGACAGTGCGAGTCGGTTCCTTCCTGCGAGGTCGGGTGCCTTACTTTCACTGTCCAATTTCAAAGTCAACCTAAGCAAACTCTCTTTTGCTCCTGACACCACTGCTACCCTTTAACCCCTTCCTGACCAGGGCCTATTTTGCGATTCGGCACTGCGTGACTTTAACGGACCATTGCGCGGTCGTGCGACGCTGTACCTAAACGAATTTGACGTCCTTTTTTTTTCCCACAAACAGAGCTTTCTTTTGGTGGTATTTGATCACCTGTGCGGTTTTTTTGATCATGCGCTATAAACCAAAAAAGAGCGACAATTTTGCAAAAATAACAATATTTTTCACATTTATAATATGAAATTCCCCCAAGAAAAAATGTAAAAATCAAAATGTTTTAACATTTACGGCCAATTTGTTTTCTGCTACATATGTTTGGTAAAAAAAAATCGCAAAAAGCGTATTTTGATTGGTTTGCGCAAAAGTTATCGCGTTTACTAACAAAGGGAAAGATTTTTGTAATTTCTGTGTTTTTTTTTTTTTTTAACGCGTAATGGCGGCGATCTGCGATTTTTTTTTTTTTTTTTTTTTTTTTTTTTTTGCTGTACTGCGACATTGCAGCGGACAGATCGGACCCTTGACTGACATTTTTGACACTTTTGGGGTTACCAGTGACATTTCTACAGTAATCAGTGCTATACATATGCACTGTTACTGTAAAATTACACTGGCAGTGAAGGGGTTAACTTTTTTTGAGAGGGAGGGGTTATGTGTGTCCCTAGGGGCGTGATACTAACTGTGATTGGCTGTGGCTTGAGGTGTAGGAACAATGATCAACGGTCCTACATAGTAGAACCGTATAATCACTGTTTCTACACAGGGGAGAATGACAGGCGGCTTGTTTACATCAGCCGCCTGCCTTTCTCCCTCTGCACCGACAATCGGCGAGTGACCGGCGGACATCGGGTCCGCCAGTCACACGTGCGGGGGGGTCCGTGACCGCGCGGGAGCGGGAGCGTGCCTCCGGCGGCACGCGCTCGCTCCCCAGAGCCTCACAGGCTAGCGATGTAGTACTATGACGCTCTGCCTGTGAAGGGCTGACTGCCGCAGTAAATATACTGTGAGCAGTCGGCAAGTGGTTAATTTACCATTCTGATGGGCCCAAATCAAACCTCAAATACCCAGGAACATACCCTCACAAAAGATCTACAGAAAACATATGAAATAACTCTTTTAGGCTTGGTTCACATTGGTGTGATCCCCGGAACCCGCAGTGGACTTGCACGGTTCCCGCATCACATCAATGTGAACCGAGCCCTAAAAGACAAAGTTATTTTCATACGTTTTCTGTAGATCTTTTGTGAGGGTATGTTCCTGGGTATTTGAGGTTTGATATGAGCCCATCAGAATGGTAAATTAAGTTAAAGGGTAGCAGTGGTGTCAGGAGCAAAAGAGAGTTTGCTAAGGTTGACTTTGAAATTGGACAGTGAAAGTATGTCTGTGTAAGCGGCAAGCTTATTTTGTTCTGAGGCACCTAATATCAGGGTTTGCCCTTATGTTGCATTGCAGAAAATATATGCATAGACAGAGTGGATGGCCTTGACGGGTGCCGATTGGGATACGGTAGTAATCCAATCTCGTTCATTTTACTTTTACTGCTGCCACTGGTTTAGCATAGAGTGCTGTATTTTTTTTGGGCCGCAATGCTTAAGGGCGACTTTTAGGCTCTGTTTCACATATATGCGGTGGGAGAAACGCAGCGAATCCTGTGTTTCCCACACCGCACTGAAATCACATGACATTCATGCAAAGCGCAGGGGGTTGACAATGTTGTCGACACCACAAAACGGTTGGCAAAACGCAGTGCAATTGACAGAATCGGATTGCATGGGTGTGAACACCCATACAGTCTGATTCCAGTGGAGGAAAAAAGGGATGGCTGAAATCACACTGCACAGACAATGCAGTGCGATTCCTATCTGAATCACATGCGGTGTCCCACTCTGCATATATACACTATATTGTCAAAAGTATTGGGACGCCTGCCTTTACACGCTCATTAACTTTTATGGCATCCCAGTCTTAGTTCGTAGGGTTCAATATTGAGTTGGCCCCCCCTTTGTAGCTATAACAGCTTCAGCTCTTCTGGGGAGGCTGTCCACAAGGTTTAGGAGTGTGTCTATGGGAATGTTTGACCATTCTTCCAAAAGCGCATTTGTGAGGTCAGGCACTGATGTTAGATGAGAAGGCCTGGCTCACAGTCTCCACTCTAATTCATCCCAAAGGTGTTCTATCAGGTTGAGGTCCATAAAGACATGGATGAGTGAGTTTGGGGTGGAGGAACTTGACTGACCTGCACAGAGTCTTGACCTCACCCCGATAGAACACCTTCTCGTCCAACATCAGTGCCTGACCTCAAAAATTCAGTACTGGAAGAATAGTCAAACATTCCCTTAGACACATTCCTAAATATTGTGGACAGCCTTCCCATAAGAGTTGAAGTTGTTATAGCTGCAAAGCGTGGGCAAATGCAATATTGAACCCTAAGAACTAAGACTGGGATGCCTTTAAAGTTCATGGGTGTGTAAAGGCAGGCGTCCTGATACTTTTGACAATATAGTGTATGTGAACCCCAGCTTTAGAAATTGCCAGTCCACTGTCAAACATTTCTCTGCATCTGTGGAGAGTAGAGGGAGTTCTGGCATTATAGGTAATATATATAACCCCAATGGTATTGTTCCAGGCCTCCTGACGGGAGACAGAGCCGCCTGGTCAGGTGCATAAGAATAATTATGTTCAGGAGCATCCTGTTTTTATTTTAGTGAAGTATTTCAAGTCCGAATTCAGCAGTACAATTAAACTTTCCCCAGGAACAGAATCTGGAGCTAAGGAGAATTGTAACCATAGGTGGTAGTTGTGCCCCAGGCCATAGCTTCTTGATCTGCATACTGTTGTGGTAGTTCTGATTATCACGGGGTGTCACAGCCAGGCCCGTTTGAAGAATGTCCCTCTATGCCACTCTTTTACTACGGAGTCTGCATTGGTCCCCCTCATTGTGTTGCTTCACTGAACATCTGCTGTGCTGCCTTCTTTATTGCACATGCGTACCTTGTGGATTTTCCAACCTCCAACCAGAAGCCTGCACCCCCACCACTGCGCTTTTCTGCAAGTGATCAGTCATGGTCCCCTTGCTGCTGCCTTACAGTGATGAGGTCACAGACAGCTGTCTAATCGGTCTTGCTTCGGCAGTTTGTGAATACCCCCTTGGGGAATTCTGCAAACTTGCTTGCAGTATATCCGATCTTAGACGCAGAGCGATCCAGCGGGCCCTTCTGGCTTATTATCTACCAAGAGCTCATGGATGGCTTGCAGGCCCAGTTGTTTCTTGCTGGAGTTCGTATGATTCTTGGAGACTGCCATAAATTTCCCAAGCGGGACCCATCCTCTGCGTTATCCAGAGAAAATTTTTCTCCTCGATGTCAGATTTTATGGCTAAAATCACTTCCATGATAGCGGACTTGGGATTCAGGGGGGTGTAAGTGTGTTTCATCACATTCTCCTCCAGAGACTGTCTGATATCCCTGTTGCTGCAGCTGTCTCCATGCTCTCAGCGGGAGTGTAACCTATCCTTTTTTTGGATGAGTTTGTGCCTGATGCACCTCAGAAGATACTTTTTTGGTCCCTAATGACTAGGGGTGCACCGATCCGACTTTTTTGTCCTGATACCGATATCTGTCATTGTTTATCTGCCGATACCGATCCGGAACTGCACACATAAAGCATGCGGCTGCAGTACAGAGCAAAGCCGCTGCTTCATGTGTACGGCTCCTCCATTCACAGGCGGAGTGCATCTGATATCACTCCGCCTGTGAGCTGGAACTATACAGGAAGTAGCGGCTCCCATCCCATACTACTACTGCACCTAGTAAGGGATGGCTGAACCGGGACGCAGCAAAACTGGATCAGCCCGTGGATCGGTTAATTTTACTGATCCCCCGATCCAGCTATTGTGGCAGTATCGGCACCGATATCCAATCCGAATATCGGATCAGTGCATCCCTACTAATGACACAGCGCACACCTGTCTAAAGCTAGAACAGGCACGTCTGAATTCTCCAAGGTCACCAGTCTGCTTCCTCAGAAGTCCCCAAGCTGTCAAAGCTTTCTCTATACACTCGTTACTTACACCAGTTTTTACTCAGCAGTACCCTATTGAGTAATTTCCAAGACGTCCAGCCATTTCCTAACTTAACAAGACTCTATCCCTTGAACCAGTTCATTATCCCCAAAGCAAAAGGGGGAATTTGCCCCATTCTGGAATTCAAAGACACTCAAAGCCTTCATGCAAATAGAAGATTCCAAAGAATCGAAAGAGTGGGAAACGCCAGTGTTAGTCATTTAACAAAAATGGCTGGTTACTACCTTTGCTGGTATGGCTGTTAAAGCCCATGTCCTGAAAGTTTGGGACCTATCTGATTGTGTTATACCTACAGTCTTATAACGGACATTATAAAGGATAACTGCGCTAAAATATGCATCACTCCGCATATGTGACAACACCAAATATGCAAATAAAAGATAATAAACTGCGCTGAAATAGTATTGCGTGCTAATGCTCACACGTGTGAATATATAGTCCCAATAATCTCTAGATATAGATGTATTCTTGAAATGCACAGATCTTCAACAGCTATAGGACCTCCTCAAGTGATACAATCTGCTTACCAGATTTAGATGAAAATTATGCCAAAGATAATCCCAATGACACCAGAATGTCTCCCTCGTTAGGTTGATCAGTTGAGTCTCTCAAACCGTAGGACCTCAAACAACGTTGGATCATACATATGGAAAAAGAAAGGGTCCCATAGCGTAATACTGATAATGCATATTACAAATATAAGGAACCCAAGAAGTGCACGTTTATAATGTATTGTTTACACCAGATAGTGATAAGACCAAAGGAAGTACCGCAGAAAGTACACCAATATCCCACCACCAAGTGTACCAACTGCTTACCAGAACTATAAAATAATAAGCCCAAAGGGATGATGACAACCACCGGAAATACGATCTGCTTACCAGAACTGAAAATATTTGGGCAAGAAGATGACCACCAAAAGCACAAACTGCTTACCAGAAATATTAGCAAAAGAGCAGGGTAAAGGTATAATGGACCATCCAGAAATGGATCGAACTACATCAATAGTGGATATTAACCATCGCCCATTAATGCCAACCTCTTAACAGATGTCAGTAAGGTTACAGCCAAGCAAAGGGAGACTCAGTATCCAATCCCTCCAGATAAGTAGATGGATATCGCAGGGTGCGCATTAATCCCCAGATCACCTGGTCGCGGCGTGCTGACATCATCGGAACGAGACTAGGACGGGCGGAGGAGCCGACCGGCCGGCGGCTTGTTACACATACGCTCTCCATTCACGGATATTGTGTGAGTTTTATTCTTTTAAACGATTAAAGCAAGCAGTTTTACACTATGGGATGTCTGTACATTTATTTGCATATGTGATCTGGGATTGATGCGCACCCTGTGATATCCATCTACTTATCTGGAGGGATTGGATACCGAGTCAGTAATATCGGAGTGTCCTGGATCTGGAGCAGGGCCATCTCCCTTTGCTTGGCTGTAACCTTACTGACATCTGTTAACAGATTGGCATTAATGGGTGATGGTTAATATCCACTATTGATGTAGTTTGGTCCATTTCTGGATGGTCCATTATACCTTTACCCTGCTCTTTTGCTATTATTTCTGGTAAGCAGTTTGTGCTTTTGGTGGTCATCTTCTTGGCCAAATATTTTCAGTTCTGGTAAGCAGATCGTATTTCCGGTGGTTGTCATCATCCCTTTTGGCTTATTATTTTATAGTTCTGGTAAGCAGTTGGTACACTTGGTGGTGGGATATTGGTGTACTTTCTGCTGTACTTCCTTTGGTCTTATCACTATCTGATGTCAACAATACATTATACACGTGCACTTCTTGGATTCCTTTATATTTGTAATATGCATGATCAGTATTACGCTATGGGACCCTTTCTTTTTCCATATGTATGATCCAATGTTGTTTGAGGTCCTACGGTTTGAGAGACTCAACTGATCAACCTAATGAGGGAGACATTCTGGTGTCATTGGGATTATCTTTGGCATAATTTTCTTGAGGAGGTCCTATAGCTGTTGAAGATCTGTGTATTTAAAGAATACATCTATATCTAGAGACTATTGGGGACTATATATTCACACGTGTGAGCATTAGCACGCAATACTAATTTCAGTGCAGCTTATTATCTTTTATAACGGACATTGTTAGATGTTAAATCTGGGCCCCCATAATTCTTTTTACGGACTGATTGCCTCTCGTTCTTATGGCAATAGTCTTCGTCCAGGGTGGTGCTAACATACCGTATCTTCAGCCTGTGACTCCATGGGATCTCAACCTGGTTATGTTAGCTCTTCAAAACCCACCCTTGGAATCTGTTAGAGACATTTCTCTTGTCTCCGATAATGATCGTTTTCTTGTTGCCAACTCAGGTGAGTGTCTTAAATTAGCGAGTGTACCTTGTACATAACCTTTTCTGGTGCAACAATGAGAATATAATATCTTGATGCCCCTTTCCCCCTTATGTGGTTTCTCCCTTTTCACCTTAACCAGGACATTGTGCTTCCATCTCTGGTCCTGTGCCAGTTCATTCGAAGAACATATCCATCCTTTGTTTGCATGTGGCGTAAGCTGGTTATCTCCTGGCTACTGCTTCATTCCGATAGATTGATTGCCTTTTTGCCATTCCTTGCTGTTGATTCATTATTAATAGGTGGCTTTGGACTTTCCCCTTGGACTTCAGCATCTGGCATCTGTTTCTTATATTTGCAAGGTTGCCACCTGGTCTAATGTTCACACGTTCGCTTAGTTTTATTAGGGGAATGTTAAAACCTTTTCTGATGCCAACTTCAGACAACAGATCCTTCAGGCAGCTATTTGAGCTGCAAGCTACCCCAGTTTTGCTGTTGTTGGAGGTCTTGTTAGTTTTTTTTATTTTCTGTGTTGCACACTCCTCAGTTGGACTGCTTTAGGCAGTCTAATTCTCTGTAACCTAATGAAAGATGAAAAAAACAGGATTTTTGCGCTTGCTGTAAAATCCATTTCATTTGTTTTTTTTAGTCAGCCGGCAGCTTGCTTTCTCTTGAAAGTATTCCAAGCAGCTTGCGAGCCGCTGGAACGCTTTCAGAAATGGCGGGAGGGGACGTCCCCCTCTTGCCGCTCGCCAGTGTTTCTCCGGACTCGCCAAAGAAGCGATCGGTTGGTGTAAGGCTGGCCATACACTATACAATTTTCTTATTCAATTTCCTTTAGATTTACCTTTAACTATGTTGTGCAAGGGCCTGCCTGATTGCATACAAATTGAAAGTGTTTAGGTTTGACCCTATATTACATGGTTTTGGTAAATCTAAAGGAATGTTGAACAAGAAAATTGTATAGTGTATGGCCAGCCTAACCGGCTGCTCACATAGGCGATCAAAGAGTAGATCCTCTTTTTTTGATTGCCTCTATGGCCTTTAAGGACTGGAGTAACGTCACTTCTGGTCCAGGCTGGAATAAAAAAAAAAAATATATATATATATATATATATATATATATATATATATATAATACATTTTTTAATCTATTGCTTTTAAAGCTAAAGATTTGGGGTCTTTTTTTACCCCAGATCTCTCCATAAAGAGGATCTTTCATCATAATTTCTTTTACAAGGGATGTTTACATTCCTTGTAATAGGAATAAAAGTGAGAAAAAATGAAAGGGACAGTGTAAAAAAGGAAATTGAAAGTGCCCCATCTCTTTGTGCTCATGCGCAGAAGCGAGCGCATACGTAAGTCGCGCACCCATATGTAAACAATGTTCGCACCACACATGTGAGGTATCGCCACCAACTTTAGAGTGAGAGCAATAATTCTAGCGCTAGACCTTTGTAACTCTAAACAGGTAGCCTGTAAATGTGTTTAAAAAGTGTGGCCTATGAGGATTTTTAAGTACCAAACTTTATCGCCATTCCACAAGTGTGCGCAATTTTAAAGTGTTACATGCTGAGTATTTATTTGGCATAACATCATCATTCACATTTTACAAAAAAAATTGGTATATATTGCCTTTTTTTTTTTTTTTTTTTAATTCAATAAAATATTAAAAAAAAAAAAAAAAAAATTGCATTTGAAAAACCGCTGTGCACATACCGTGTGACATACACAATTGCAACAATCGCCAGTTTATTCCCTAGGATCTCTGCTAAAAAAACATTACAAACATATGTTTGGGAGTTTGAAGTAATTTTCTAGCAAAAAATACTGCTTTAAACAAAAAGTGCTAGAAAAAGCCTGTTCTTCAAGTGATAAAGGTACACCCAAATATGGCTGTAACATGTTATGAAAGGTGAACTTATCCTTTAAAAGCTTAAGTTTAGTCAAATCTTTTTTTAAAAAAATCAGCTCAAGGGACAGTACTTTAGTACTTTAGTGTAAAGTGTCCCTTTGTGCTGCTGGCTGCTTTCTTAAAGCCCGTACACACGTACCGATTGTTGGCCGTGAATTTTCAGCCGCCACCCGATCGGCCGATTATCGGCTTGTTAGTATGATGCTTCCGACAACCGACTGCGACTTGTCGGCCGAACAAAATCTGGTGTGCATGCTATAAAATTTTTGTTGGCCGTCACCAGAACGGCCGATTGTTCGTCAGTCAGTACAGAATTCGGCAGACAAAAGCCAGATGAGCAAGACTGGGCATGCTCAGAGAAGAAAAAACACACGGAAAGTTAACCATCACATGATATCACTTCTGCAGTTGGTTGTTGTTGGCCGACAAAATTCGTGTGCAGTCTAGAGCACATTTCAACCAACAAAACAGCACCGGACAAAAGACGGCCGAATGGTCGGCCGACAATCGGTGCGTGTGTACGGGGCTTTAGTTCTTACTTGAAGTTTGCGGGGGATTGTTTGAAATCTAAAGTCCTCTGCTACTCTACTGAGAACAGCCAGCAGCACAGGGACCCTTCTCATTAAAATGGAAGTATCATCCCTTTTGCTGTTTATATATTTTTTTTTTTACTAATTAAATATTTTTCAACATTTTATTACAATTTTTTCTAGCCTACTCCCATTATTCTGAATGACTGATTTTAAAGTTTGGAAATGTATTTTAGAAGAATCCCACACACTTACTTCCTTGAATTCTGTGACTTATTAAGTATGTCCTGTGTGTAGACATTATGTTACACATTTTACAGAGCCTGCCCTCTATAGTACAGAGGTGCTGAGAGAAGGCATTTCAGGAGGCGGAGTCAGTATAGAAATCACTGCTTGCAGGCAGCAAGGTACCATGGGATATGTAGTCCTTAGAAATTAAAGGTAAGCAGCAGAAGACAAGCTGCAAAGCTTGCTGGGAATTGCTGGTAATCCAATTGTGGAAAGAGATGACCAGCAGACAGGTAGAACTAACAACATGAAAGGAGATTTTTAAAAGAGAAGTTCACTTTTTTAAAGAAAATAAAAAAAAATGCACATTTTTTGCAGGTAAAATAAATGTGCATTTACTATTTTTGTTTTAGGAGCCTGTAAAGCATTGAACCAGCATCAGTAGATCGCTGATGTCATGCAGGTCTCCTGCAGATGGTCAGCGTAAGCTATCTGCCATGTACATCGTACGGCCAGGCAGTTTCACACTGACAGGAAGACTCAATGAACTACCACAGTGCTCAACAGCGCCATGGCAGTTCATTGAAAACTACAAGCTGACAGCCGCAAGGGGATGTTGGGACTTGTAGTTCATTCATACACAGAGCTCTGTGAATGACTGGCGTGGTCGTGCTGTTTTTTTTCTCCCGTACTGTTGTCACAGGGACAGAGAGCAGCGGGGAGCAAGTTACATATTCCACCCTAAAATGGGTGGAACATGTAACATGTTCCCAAAGGGTAACTTATCATTTTAAAGCATGTTATTTTTGGGTTGTCAAAAATAACTATTGTTATTAACTAAGTGTATACTGTCACTATAGAATTCCTTTAAGCTCTGAGCACAATAATTAACAGGTTAATTTAACATGAACCAGACAGCAATTTTTTTTTTTAAATAATTTTTGTCCAACAGCAGATATCATAAGATACTACAGATCTCGTGTGCCTTTTTAAATTGCATGAAAAGGTTTTTACGGTAAATGCAAATAATTGTCAGACTGGTTTATTGATATTATGCCCTGCTAAATAATTTTTGTGTGGAGTTTTTAGTTGTATTTCATCTATAGGTCCAGTGTAACACTCTACGCAGTGTTAGCTTGGTGGGATGTACGTCATGATATCTGTGTAGAATTTCTAAAACCGTAATATTTTGAAGGCTAATCCATTTTTTTTTTTATTTGCTTCAGATTTTGTCATTCGAAACGAAGAACCCTACAGAATTAGCAGAACGCTTGCGAGCAGTGTGCGGAAATCAGAGCAACGCTTATGCACGGTTACTTGAATATCGCCTAAACGCCTTGCGTGGATTGTGGAATGCCCAGCGCCAGTTGGCTTTGGAAGAACAACATGAGAGGGAGGGCTCCGATGAGGAAACCTTGGCATTACTCAAGCGACAAGGCCTGCTACAACAACCGGAACAGGCTCCATTTACATCTCGAATGGGACTCTTGTTGGTATTTCCCCTTATTCAGTCTCAGAGTAAAACAGACCCCTCACTTTGTAATATAACAGCTGAGGTGCTATTAAATTGCCTTCGGGACTGTCAGCCTTTGAGCCTCACTAAAGAACCAGCTGACTGCTTGAATGGAATAGAGGCTTTGCTTTGCTCTTGGCTGGAAGACGCTTCTACTTTGGATCAGCAAGCCTCTTTCAAGCAAAAAGAAAACTCTGCTGCTGCCCTGGTTGCCTTGGCATGTGCCAGGTATGTGAGAAAGCCGAGCACATATTTAGAAGTTATTCATTTCTGTATCTAAATTCAAGTTTGAGCTATTGAGTTCTGTAAACATGCTTTTTTTTTTTTTTAAAGCAAAGAATCTGGTAAATTTTAAAAAGGTGTTTAAAGCTGTCTCAAATGAAAATATAAAATATTATAATGCGGTATTTCATCATTTGTTTAAATTGATTTTAGTCCTGACTATATTACAAAAATATTTAAAAAAATTACTAACCATTCTCAAATAATGGTAATCTGCCGAACTGCTGACAAATTTGCAAAAACAGTGTTTGTTTTTTTTTTTTCTTTTTATACTAATGTAAATACAGACTATTCTTTTTAATGTGCTTGTACACACAGATGTGTAAATATGCACTGCATAAAGATTAGTGGAAAAAAAAAAAACTGCATTGCTGGTCAGTATTTTTACATGTTAATACACGCATATGTCACACTCCATGAAAGAAAACATGGAAGATCTTTATATATGTACCAAATACATGCAAATGCATGTAAGCACTATACTGCACATCCATTTTTTCTTTTCTGCCAGGAATATCTAATTTTCATACATAAGCACAATGTTTTAATTACTCTTAAGGCTACATTCACATGTTAGCGTAGCAGACCGCGGGCAGAATCACTGCGATTCTGCCCGCGATCTGGAAATCATTGCAAATCGCGGGGACACGTGTGCGTTGCCGTTGATTTGCAATGGCACCCCAAACGCTGTGCGATGTTGCTGCGATTTCCGCCTGCCGAATCGCGGTAACATCGCGCAAACAAAATCGAGGGTCACATGACGCCCCAAAGAAGCTCTTGTACCTTTTTTGGGCGTCATGCGCCCCGCGATTTTGTTTGCACGATGTTACCGCGCACATGTGAACGCTAACATGTGAACGTAGCCTAAGGGTGACCATGCTCATACTACTATACCTGGAGAAGTAGCCTCGTCACACTAGACATGGAGGTGTGAGAACTACAAAACATCTCCCCTTCTTATTTACAAGGATAACTAGGAACAATGCTAACTGATGACAGCCAGCAGAGTCAGACAGCCCAGGCTCGCAAGATTTTTGTTCTGGTAAAGAACTTCAGGAATGGGATTACATGTTGACCATATCAAAAAGAAGCTCTGTTCCATCCTCCGATCCCTACACATGCACCATTCTCTGTGTGGTGTATTTTGCAGCAGGCCACACAGCTAAAAGCTGATTATTTTTAAAATCTGGGTTTTAGAATCCTAAAAGTTGGGTTGTTTCTGAGGGCAGATAAGGGTTTTTGTGAGAGAGTAATAGAAAGGTGAAGTCACATATTCAGTGTTAAATTCTTTTAATGTCACTCAGAGCCTGACCCCATTGCTGGAATCAGGTTAAGTCACCTGAAATCGGAGTCATTCTGCCAACTGCCTGACCTTTCACACTGGCTCACAATTCCTCGGAATACATCGCAGAATAAATCTTTAATATGTAAACTTTCATAATTAAAGGACAAATACTCAGTGTTTTTGTCCTATCCTGGCGGGTTCTCTTTATCTATAACTGGTAAAAAATAGCATTTTTTTTTTCTTGGAATTTTTATAATACATTTGTGGCCTTATTTACATGCGAGCTGTGGCCCCGTACGTGCGTCTGGAACTGCCAGGAGCTACGTGCAGGCAGCCTATGTTCGGCCTAGTTCACACCTATGCAGGTTGCAGTTTGCATATTCCAAGTGCATTTTGTGTTTCAATACACATTATTGATCCATTAAAGTCTATGGAACCAAAAACCAGAAAAAAGTCCCTGGCCCTTTCCATAAAATACACAGATGTGAATGTGACCCAAAGGAAAACCATGGTAAATGTACTGTAGTGTGTTTCAGCAAAACCGAAAACGCACTAAGAAATGCATAGGTGAGAACCAGGCCTAACTGTCTGGGGATGCAGCAGCCGTACAGACACAGCCAGTCATCCTAGGGTGTTTTCACACTTGGTGCGATTGCCTGGTCTGAACCCGAGTTCGATTGCTCCCCCTGCCCCCGATGGACTGCGTTCACATTTTATTTTTGTATCCGAACCGTGGTACACTTGTCATCAAGCTGCAGCGGGCGCATACTCATGTTGCTTGGCAACCGCTGTAAACGAGAAGGTGCCAAAATGGATAGAATTGCTTGCTGTGGTATGATTGCGTTCTCATCAGCAGCGAACCATACTGGAGTTCTCATGAACCGTACCCCAGACCATCCTTTTAAGTGGACTCGGGTACGGTCCCGAGTTCAAAGACCGTGTTCACATCATCAAAAAGAACCGAATTCTAACATTAATCGAACCCGAGTGCGAACCAAAAGTGTTAGTGTGAAAACACCCTAAGTGGACTCGGGTACGGTTCGCGGGTGCGCACCCGAGTACAAAGACAGTGTTCGGATCATCAAAAAGAACCGAATTCTGACATCAATCGAACCCGGGTGCGCACCAAAAGTGCTAGTGGGAAAACGCCCCTAATTTGACAGACGTGTAGAGGCGGGTAGCTGCACCCAGCTCCTGGTTGCTCCAGCCACATAAACAAATGACCACACTCTACCCGCCACAATGTCCCCGGCAGTGAGGCCTAAAAGTATACCTTTCATGGGAGAATCATGGGGATTCCCATGCAGACCTCTTGAAAATGCTAATTATGTAGCATTTAGGCCCCATTCACCCCACTGTGGCATGTAGGTGTATATGCTGCAATAAGAAACCTCATTTGTTTAAATGGGCTGCCTAACGCAATGCATCACAACAAAAAGGTGTTCAACATATACTGTATACCATACATCGCAGTAATATGAGGCCTGTATAAATGGGCCTTTATACTCCAGGACCATGTTGTAATTTGTACTGGGTCAGTGACTCGGATACAGTTGAAGCCAAAGCATCAGAATGACAGCCAGGGAGCTATCATGCTTTGGAGCAGGGTTGTCCAACATTTTGACCCTCCTGGGCTGCAGAAGAGGAATTGTCTTGAGCCACACATAAAATACTCTAACAATCGGGATAGCTGATAAGCAGAAAAAGTCGGGCAGATCACAAGTTTACTATCGCTGATATAGAATAGATAATGTACCAGTCGGGGTAATAAAACTCAGGTTTTTATTATAAAAGTAAAAGAGGACAACAAAAAACCTAGTGCGATATTTGACCCTGTTTTTGAGAAACTATCACATCAATATCCGGTTTGATGGTTAGAGTAGCGATTCTCACTGAATTCTCAAGGTGCTCATCAGATATTTCTGGTTCTAAATTTGCCCTTTGTGTTCTTTCTCCTTGAATAGAGTTGCTCACAAATATAGGTGCTGCCGAAAACTGATGACCTGAATAAGGAGTGATTGTGAAGAGTGGGAGATTTTTCTTTGGGATGATAAAACCTATAAAAGTCCAGTAAAGAGACATTGTCAAATTTTCTTCAGTCGTGCGCTCCCACCCCCGCTCGTTCACTAGGAAGCCCGCGCATGTGACCAGCGGACCCGATGTCCGCCGGTCACTCGCGATCGTTGGCTGTGAAGGGAGAAATGTAATGTAAACAAAGCCGCCTGTCATTCTCCCCTGTGTAAAAGCATAGATCACTCGGTCCTGCTATGTAGGACCGTTGATCTGTGCTGTTACACACACAGCCACATCCAATGACAGTAAGAAACACGCCCCTAGAGACACACTTAACCCCTCCCTCTCCAATAAAGTTAACCCCTTCCCTCCCAGTGTAATTTTTACAGTAACAGTGCATATGTATAGCACTGATTACTTTAGTAATGTCACTGGTACCCCAAAAGTGTCAAAAATGTCAGTCAAGGGTCCGATCTGTCCGCCGCAATGTCGCAGTCCCGCAAAAAAAAACGCAGATCGCCGCCATTACTCGTTAAATAAAAAAACAACAAAAATGACAAAAATCTTTCCCTTAGTTAGTAAACGCAATAACTTTTGCGCAAACCAATCAAAATACGATTATTGTGATTTTTTTTTTTTTACCAAACATAGGTAGCAGAAAACAAATTGGCCAAAAATTAAAAAAAAAACTTTGATTTTTACATTTTTTTGGGGGAATTTCATATAAAAAAATGTAAAAAATATTGTTATTTTTGCAAAATTGTCGCTCTTTTTTTGATTATAGCGCATGATCTAAAAATCGCACAGGTGTTCAAATACCACAAAAAGAAAGCTCTATTTATGGGGAAAAAAAAGGCGTCAACTTCGTTTAGGTACATCGTCGCACGGCCGCGCAATTGTCCGTTAAAGTCACGCAGTGCCGAATCGCAAAATACCCGCTGGTCAGGAAGGGGGTAAAATCTTCCAGGGCTTAAGTGGTTAAGTGATTTGTGACATCTGCACTCCCTGTCCTCTTCAGTCTGGCTGTACATATCTGTGTATGTCTGAAGTCCCATAAGACCTCACAGGCAGTGAAGAGAAAGATGAATGTTGGCAATAATGCCTGTCTGTGCAGTGCAAAACTTTACAACAAATATGGGGTTAGCCACTACATACCATTCCTCCTTAACATGCTAGTTGGTAGGCTGTCATCTTGGTCTAAAGCTTCAGCGCTTTGAATCACTGACCTGGAACTAGGAAGTCTGACAAAACAGGCTGCATGCTTGTTCCAGTTTAATGATTTATCTGTTGAATGCAGAGATTGCCAGGAATCTAGTATTTTTAGAATCAGATCTGTAATGATACCTGTACTTCTCTCAGTATAGATTTCTTATTAATTATGGCAGCCTCAGAATACATTTTTATTCAGAGAATCGCCAAATCTGGGTGCACCAGATGGCAATAGCAAATGTGGTACGTGGTTCAACTGCATACACAGTTGCACAGAATATTCTGCCCAGTGTAGAATAATTATAATCACAAGACTGGCTGTACAGAATTACAATTTTTTGGGCAGGTAATGTATTTCTTGTTTTAAATCGGAGCTCCACCCAAAAGGGGAAGTTCCTCTTTAAGCACTCCCCTGCCACAATTGGGGGTGGGGAGAAGCAGGTACCTAGTTTTGACAGGTAGCCACTCCCACTTCTGCTCAGATTGCCTAGACCAGCCTTTCTCAACCTTTTCAACACAGAGGAACCCTTGAAAAAAATTTCTGGTCCCGGGGAACCCCTGCTAAAAAGTAAAAATCTACAGCTCATGACACATTAGTGTGACAGTCAGTGGGAAGAATGCTCCTTACTCTTGTCACCATTGGGAATAATTACCCCCTACAGATAGCTAAAAGGAACAATGGTGTCATTGGGAACTTTCTGAGAGGCAGAAATCGCCCATTTCTCAAGGAACCCCTTGCAACCTCAGGAGGAACCCTGGTTGGGTAAACCCTGGTCTAGATATATCACAGGTCTCAGATGACTGCCAGACTATTCCGGAGGTGCAGTGCGACCCACGCATCATACGCAGTGGGCACCCAGCTGTGAAGCCACAAGTTGTCACTGCCAGATGCCCACAGTTGAAATGCCAGCATTGGGTAGAGAAGCCTGTGGGAAGGGATGGCTCAGGTAAGCAGATCACTGGATCCCAAGACAGGTGACACTTTTTGTAGCTGCTGACTTTTAATAAACACAAAAATGACTGGAGCTCTGCTTTAAGTTGTGTCATCACATTTCCTCTTGTATGTCAGAAGGCAGAAGGTTTTTTTTTTTTAACCTTAAAGTATTCTCTGCATTAAAATAAAAAAAAAAAAAAACCTTCTAAAAGTCAGTGGATGCACAGAGCCGGCTTGGGAGCAAGCCAGTGTTAATTTTGGCAGCAAATTTCAATTTAGTTTTAGTCTTAGTCTTAGGACTAAAATGGCATTTTAGTTTTAGTCCTATGTTAGTCTTCTGCAAGTGTTTTAGTTTTAGTCGTATTTAGTCGACTAAAACTCCAGTATATTTTAGTCGACTAAAACGCCCTACATTTTAGTCGACTAAAACTCATTTTAGTCATCTATAATCAAATGGGTGTAGTTCAATTGTAATTTGTAATGCATTATTTAAGCATTTCTCTACAATTTCCAAACTCATTATATACTACTGCTGGTCCTGGAGTGAAAAATCGAATATGTTATTATTTATGCTTTGAGCATGCACCAGTGTTAATTTTTGGCAGCAAATTTCGATTTAGTTTTAGTTATAGTCTTTTGACTAAAATGCCATTTTAGTTTTAGTCGTATTTTAGTCTTAAGACTAAAATGCCATTTTAGTTTTAGTCGTATTTTAGTCATCTGAATTGTGTTAGTCGACGAAAACGTTTTAGTCGGTTTTAGTCTACGAAATTAACACTGGAGCAAGCATGCATGAGTGCCCCCATAGCAAGCAGCTTGCTATGGGGCGTTTTGCAGAGGTAAGGGCCAGGAGTTGCCAGCAGGGGACCCAAGAAGAGAATGATGGGGGGTGTTGCTCTGTGCAAAGCCGTTGCAAGGAGCACATAAGTATGACATGTTTTGTTTTTAAAAAAAAAAGAAACTATGCCTTTACAATCGCATTAAGACTCTTTTCCATAGGCAGGCATGAAGCAAGCCTAACAGTTCATCAAGCCAGGAATAGCAGTTTCTGTAGTGCTTATTGGATTGATTATTTTGAGGGAAAACTCCCTCTTCCCCGTACCCACCCTGACAAATCTGCAATTCGAAAACATACAACTAACCATCTTGGTTATATTTACCCTGTTTGATTGTCCCGTATCTTTACTGACAAATGTTTTTTTTGTTTTTAGGGGATCATTAAAAACCTTCATTCACACTGTACATTTGCTGCAGAAACAGACAGACTTAGGATCTCTGCCTGTGGCAGATGTACTCTATAGGTAAGTGTACCCACTCATTTACAGTGTGATTCATACTGCTGCTGCATAAGTAATATATGCTTGGATGCTGTGGGATGGAAACAAATCTGCTTGCATTGATTTAGGTTTCTCCCATTATCTTGGTGTGCCCTAGTCTTACTGAACCTTAAGATGGGCAGATCTCTATCACTTCTTTTAGTGAATTGTGTTTGAATTGTGACAGTCTATTGGAACCAAAAATGCTTAAAGCATGTAGCTCGAAATAAGTTCATGTACTTTTTTTGAGCTACAAGCTTCAAAGAACACTATGATTAGGTGTAAACGGGCACAATTGTAAACCATAGGATTTTGAATGTTGAACATTATGGGGCTTAGAGCTATATAATGCTAAGGTATTAATGGGCCTTCAGTGCTGAAGCTGTCGCATGACCACTGAATACTATAGAGCAGGGGTGTCAAACTCCATTTCGTTGCAGGCTGCATCAGCATTATGGTTGCCCTCAAAGGGCTAATTGTATCTTTAAGATTATTTAAATGTATCTAGGGCTTTTTTTTTTTCTTTTAGAGAATATGTGCAGGAAGGATCTTAAAGGGAAAATAAATACCAAAAGTGTGAGTTCAGGGGTGCACAATGCACAGAGTGCAGAGTTCAGGGGTGTGCAGAGTTCAGGGGTGTGCAGAGTTCAGGGGTGTGCAGAGTTCAGGGGTGTGCAGAGTTCAGGGGTGTGCAGAGTTCAGGGGTGTGCAGAGTTCAGGGGTGCACAATGCACAGAGTGCAGGGTTGAGCTCCCTTTCACAGGCTGTCCACATCTCATTTCCACACCACCTCGGCTCTGACCTCTGCACCACTCGCCCTCATCGCCCACCTTTGCACATCTGCATCTCACCTACCTGGCCCAACTCTATAACCCCCTGGCAGGGTTGGCAGTTCCTCTCTCTCTCTCTCTCTCGCTCTCACACTTGTATTGAGATCGTTGGTTGACATTTGGGCACCCAGCACAGATGGGTATCACAGTGCGGCTTACTAGGTAATGCACCATCCCACACTGCATCTGCACCTCCTTTGTCCCCGCCGTGAGCGAATGGCAGGCAGGGATCTGTAAGAGCCTTCAAGAGAAAAGCTGTCCTTGTAAACACAGAATGCTTCTGTGTTTAAAGGTGACAGTGGGGAGCAGCGGGCGAGAGCTGGAGGTAGTGGAATGGAGTTCCGATTGCAAAAAGCCCCGGGTTTAAGGACCACATTAAAGGGCCTGGCAGGCCCTGTTTGATACATGTGCTATGGAGGAAAAAGGGTACTTTTTTTAGTGGTTTTCATTAATTACTTAGAATGTGCCAGCACTACACCCTGTCTTTTTTAGGTTGATAAAAAAAATGTAGGTTTATGTATTTTGCTCTTGTTTTAGGAAATGTACAGTAGCACTGGTTCTCTTGCTATTGAGAGGTGTGTCTGCCAGGCTGACAGCAGCTCAGGCTTTCACTGACTGCCTGCCCACTGGGCTTCAGCCATCTGCTGCAACATTTATTCTGCATGGGGGAAGGGGAGCTGATCATGAGAAATATTTGATGGTTAGCCTAAGTACACCTTAGTCATTTCATTTATGTAGTATATAGCTATATAGATCCCTCTAAGCTCCTTCTTATAAAGTATTATCCCAGCCAAGTGTGACATATTTTACAATTTTGTTGAATAAAGCCTAGTACATACTAGTAGGTTTTTTTTCGTTCAACCTAGCAAGGCTGAACAAAAAACTCTCCGCTCAGGAGGAGCCCCTGTACTAACCATCTGACATTAGTACAGCGATCTCTCCTGCTGTTCTATTGTATTCTGTATGAGGCACTACAACCTATATCCATTGTAATAACTGGTCTTCACATTCTGTTTTGTGTTCACATCCAAGTTTATTTTATTTTTTATTGCATTACTAATTACGAACAAGTAGCTAGGGCTAACTATGAGGGCTATGTTTGCTAATTCCCCAGAAGTTTTTTATTTTGTTTTTCCTCTTTTTTTTTCTTTGGAATGTTAGTTCTACATAATCACTGCGATTATAATATTGGAATTTAGATTGGGAGTATTGTTGTGGGCTCCTAAATTGTATGGCACAATGTATTAAATAAAGAATTTAAAACAAAAAGAGAGAAGGAGCCGCTGTACTAACTATCTGACATTAGTACATCAATCTTCCCTGCTGTTTTATTGTGTTCTGACAAGGGGATGCCCCCTTCCCCTTCTCCTTTCCAGAACACTTTGGTCAACTCTCTCCATTGGCAAAGAGAGCTGATCGGGAGCCAACCGGCAGACCTTTCTCAGTTATCCCCCTTCGTCAGAAACCGCCGACCCTAGTACACACGGTCTGAATGTTGGCCGGTTACTATTGAACCAGCCGATGCAATCTGACATTCAGCCTCTTTGTATTAGGATTAAGCCTCGTAGGCGTAGTCTGTCCTGACTTCAGATATTATTAATATTATTATTATACATTTATAAAGTGCCAACAGTTTGTGCATGTAAGTTCAATATAGTAGGGCCCTGCTCATGGGGCTTACAATCTAAAGGTTGTCTTTGACATTACAATAGTTAGATCTCCCTGCCATAGTACCTTTTCTCTTTCTTTCCACTTGGGAGTTTGGGGTGTTTCTAACCACTTTTGTATGTTCCAGCACCTCTTATTGCTTTCTGTTTAAAAATAAATGAATACATTACTCTTTCGTTCATTGATGGACACAGCTCCTGGTATTCATAACCATTATACTGCCCCATACAGGAGTAGGACACTTGGCAGAAAAAACTTCTGGCTACACCCATGGGCAGTCCCAGGGGGTATACTCCCTCTCTCTGCTATAGCCACTTAGTTTTTTTCTGCCTAGTCAGGAGTAAGGAACTAGTTCCTTGCTGGGATCTTTCGTCCTGGCAAAAATTTTTTTTAGATAGGATATTTTTTTCCTCCTGGATTTTTCCTGTGAGATCTACAATCAACTGCCAGACTGGGCGATGGGCTGGATTACTAGATCCAGTGGTCACCCTAGTCTGGCCAGCGAGTGCACGCAGACCTAAGCTCCGCTCTAGGTTGGCCACGACTCAGCCCCACTGGACAGGGGCTAGCCTGCGAGTTAAACGCCTCGCGAGGCCGCATACGACCGGGTCTCTGCCCGAGTCGCAGCCTTCCTCTTGGCCGACAGCCCCGCTTTTTGGATGGAGAGGGGTTCTATCTGGAGCAGTGCCCACCTGGTTCCTGGTATGTTGAGTAGCTGTCTCCTCTCCTCCCCCGTGCAGGGTTTTGAGGTGGACGTGGGCCCCTCCTTGGGACGGTCGGACCCCCCGGTTCCCCTCCTTCCCGCAGGCACCTCTCCAAGTCTCTCAGCCTGCCTCCCCCTTCCACATATGCTGGGTGGTCTGGACAGGTTCCTGGGATGGGGGCAGGGCGCTGATTGGCGATGGGGGCCGGGGGGTGCGCTGCCAGCTACTGGATGATCAACTGTGTAGGGGGAGAGTTGTACCTTGCGGGTGCTCCTGCCAAGGCCCCCCGGCCTGCCTGGATCTGTCCTTGAGGCCTGGTCTCGCAATCCTGGGTCCCCTGCATGCCTCGTGGTGCCACCATTTTGTTGTAGCCTGTGTGTTCTATACACGGTGGCTATGTTTGTGTAGTCCGGTGGCCATTTTGCTGTGGTTTGCCATTGAAAATAGCGATGGCCATGACAGTGGAGCCTGTGGGCAGCGATTTTGGCAGTGTGAGCCCCTCCTAATCCCCTGGTGCTGACTCCTGGATCATTTTACTTCCTGATCACCGCCCGTGTATGGCAGATTATGCTGGTTGGCTGCAAGTGCATGTCTCTGGGGGTGGTGAGTCTGGTAGGTTCCTCTCCCTCTCTAAGGATCCCTGGTGCTTTGTGCCTGGCAACTGGGTGGTGCTACCAGGGCAGTGGGGGTTGTTCCTTAGCAGTGTTTTTACACTTTTTTTTGTGGGGTCCCCCTGGTGACTCATGGAGTCTTTGGGGCACATTTCCCCACCTGATCCCCTCTCTGAGGCTGCGGAGCTCTCCAGGTCCCAACCATCCATCCATGCACTGACGGCGGTCCTGAAGCCCCAAAAAGAACCCCCCGCCTCACCTGTCTCATCAGATCCGGAATCTGATTTGGTCGCCACAGACGTGGGTCCTCTGCTGGGTCTGCAACCACACTCCTGGTATCCTCTGATAGTGAGGATGATTCCTCCACGTCTGCAACCGTGCACGAAAGGCGCTGGTGGATGCACTGTTTGTATCTGACCCTGAAGATGGAGGACGCAGCTGACGCTGCGACAGAGGCACATGTACCCTTTGGCACTCATCATCTAGGGGGCACAAGAAGTGTCCTGGTGGCTCTGGAAGTAGCCGGCATTCTAAGGTGGGCAGAACAGTTAGTTCCAGCCCTCTCCGCTGTACACATTCCCGGGTTGTAAAATTGGCAGGCAGATTATCTTAGTCGGCAGGCGTTGAACCACAGGGAGTGGTCCCTTCATCCAGAGGTTTTTCATCAACTGTGTCTCCGGTGGGGCACCCACGAGGTGGATCTGTTGGTGTCTCGGCTCAACAGAAAGGTGCAGAAGTTTGTAGCTCGATCAAGGGATCCTCTGGCGGATGGCCACAGACGCGCTGGTGGCCCACGTGGGGTCAGTATCGTCTGATTTACGCCTTCCCTCCTCTCAACCTTCTACCCAGACTTCAACACAGGATCGAGGCAGAAGGGATTCCGGTCCTCGGTGGCTCTGGACTGGCTTCACAGGGCTTGGTACGCTGATCTGGTGAGGCTGGTTGCCGACGTTCCTTGGAAGCTTCCTCTTCGGGAGGATCTTCTGTCCCAAGAGCCGATCTCCCATCCTGTTTTACAGTCGCTGGATTTGATGATACCTACACTTTTGAAAGCTAGGAAATCTACTTCTAGGAAGATCTACCATCGAAAAATACATTGCGTGGTGTGAGTCTCTTTAGGTTCCTCCTCGCATCTTCTCGGTGGCTCGGATCTTAACCTTCCTTTTCCTTGGTCGTCGGTGCACACTTTTACAAAGTTTTATAAAGTGGATGTGTTGGCATCTGCAGATTCTTCCTTTGGCCGCAAGGTTTTGCAGACTGCTGTTTAGAGCAGTGGTTCTCAACTCCGGTCCTCGGGACCCACCAACAGGCCAGGTTTGCAAGATAACTAAATTACATCACAGGTGATCCCATTTGCTGCTCTGTGATTGCAGTATTCTAGTCTGCATCTCCCCAAGGTAATACTTAAAATCTGGCCTGTTAGTGGGTCCCGAGGACCGGAATTGAGAACCACTGGTTTAGAGGACCTGGTCCTCTTTGAGAGTGTTATGTTTTTTCAGGTGGGTTTTGGTTGTTGGTTGAGCCCCTGTTGCCTGGTTGGCTACTGTTTAACCTTGGGAATTGTTCTTTTTTTTTTGCTTGTTCCCACCCCTCATGTTTAACACTGCTTTGGGATGCCCCGATGGTTATGAATACCAGGAGCTGTGTCCATCAATGAACAAAAGAGAAAATGGGATTTTTGACTCACCGTAAAATCCATTTCTCTGATGTTCATTGACGGACACAGCACCCACCCCTCTGTGGAGGTATTATTCTCCTGACACTGCTTGTTACAAAACTGAGAGGCTATAGCAGAGAGAGGGAGTATACCCCCTGGGACTGCCCATGGGTGTAGCCAGATTTTTTTTTCTACCTAAAATCCTACACCTGTAGGGGGCAGTATAACCCAATGGTTATTAATACCAGGAGCTGTGTCCGCACATGCACATCAGAGAAATGGATTTTACGGTAAATCAAAAATCCAGTCCTTACAAGGATACTTGAATTCCTTCGTAAGGTCCACACACCTAGCCGTGCAAGTGCAGAGATCGCTTTAATGTTTCCCATGATAGGTTAGAAAAGAAACTGTCGGATTGCTTTTAAAGTTCAAGCATCTCCTGATGCTCAGTTTTCAAGTTCAGCACCTCTTTAAAGGTACCCACCACTGGCTGGACGGCGCGGCCTCCACCGCTGGCTGGACAGCGCAGCCTCCAACGCTGGCTGGACGGCACGGCCTCCAACGCTGGCTGGACAGCCCAGCCTCTGCTGTCACTATTGTATTCAGGCAGCTGTGATACCTGTGGCTGCCTGAATACACAAAAATTGACTAGCTGTGATAGGTGAAATAGGTGGAAGATGAGTACAGCTGCATACAACCATTCACTTCTATGGCCAGCTGTATGTGCCACCTGCGGCTCCCTGATAAGTAAGAAATGCTCGGATTTTACTTTGGAGCACGTTTTAAGGCTCAAACAGTCCATGTGCACACGGCCTAAAAGAAGCATCAACAAAATATATACTTACACTGTATATGTGTGTGTATATATGTATACAGTGGGTACGGAAAGTATTCAGACCCCCTTAAATTTTTCATTCTTTGTTATATTGCAGCCATTTGCTAAAATCATTTAGGTTCATTCTTCTTCCTCATGAATGTACACATAGCACCCCATACTGACAGAAAAACACAGAATTGTTGACATTGTTGCAGATTTATTAAAAAAGAAAAACTGAAATATCACATGGTCCTAAGTATTCAGACCCTTTGCTCAGTATTTAGTAGAAGCCCCCTTTTGATCTAATACAGCCAGGAGTCTTTTTGGGAAAGATGCAACAAGTCTTTCACACCTGGATTTGGGGATCCTCTGCCATTCCTCCTTGCAGATCCTCTCCAGTTCTGTCAGGTTGGATGGTAAACGTTGGTGGACAGCCATTTTTAGGTCTCTCCAGAGATGCTCAATTGGGTTTAAGTCAGGGCTCTGGCTGGGCCATTCAAGAACAGTCACGGAGTTGTTGTGAAGCCACTCCTTCGTTATTTTAGCTGTGTGCTTAGGGTCATTGTCTTGTTGTAAGGTAAACCTTCGTCCCGGTCTGAGGTCCAGAACACTCTGGAGAAGGTTTTTGTCCAGGATATCCCTGTACTTGGCTGCATTCATCTTTCCCTCGATTGCAACCAGTCGTCCTGTCCCTGCAGCTGAAAAACACCCCCACAGCATAATGCTGCCACCACCATGCTTCACTGTTGGGACTGTATTGGACAGGTGATGAGCAGTGCCTGGTTTTCTCCACACATACCGCTTGGAATTAAGGCCAAAAAGTTCTATTTTGGTCTCATCAGACCAGAGAATCTTATTTCTCACCATCTTGGAGTCCTTCAGGTGTTTTTTAGCAAACTCCATGTGGGCTTTCATGTGTCTTACACTGAGGAGAGGCTTCCGTCGGGCCTTTCTGCCATAAAGCCCCGACTGGTGGAGGGCTGCAGTGATGGTTGACTTTCTACAACTTTCTCCCATCTCCTGACTGCATCTCTGGAGCTCAGCCACAGTGATCTTTGGGTTCTTCTTTACCTCTCTCACCAAGGCTCTTCTCCCCCGATAGCTCAGTTTGGCCGGACGGCCAGCTCTAGAAAGGGTTCTGGTCGTCCCAAACGTCTTCCATTTGAGGATTATGGAGGCCACTGTGCTCTTAGGAACCTTAAGTGCAGCAGAAATCTTTTTGTAACCTTGGCCAGATCTGTGCCTTGCCACAATTCTGTCTCTGAGCTCTTCAGGCAGTTCCTTTGACCTCATGATTCTCATTTGCTCTGACATGCATTGTGATCTGGAAGGTCTTATATAGACAGGTGTGTGGCTTTCCTAATCAAGTCCAATCAGTATAATCAAACACAGCTGGACTCAAATGAAGGTGTAGAACCATCTCAAGGATGATCAGAAGAAATGGAAAGCACCTGAGTTAAATATATGAGTGTCACAGCAAAGGGTATGAATACTTAGGACCATGAGATATTTCAGTTTTTCTTTTTTAATTAATCTGCAACAATGTCAACAATTCTGTGTTTTTCCGTCAATATGGGGAGCTGTGTGTACATTCATGAGGAAGAAGAATGAACTTAAATGATTTTAGCAAATGGCTGCAATATAACAAAGAGTGAAAAATTTAAGGGGGTCTGAATACTTTCCGTACCCACTGTATGTGTGTGTATTGTATGTAATATTGTACCTGTAACAAATAAATGCTTTCTGTGAAGTGGAGGTATTTGGTGGGCCCCAGAGTCACTACGCATCAATAAAACTTTCCTGTCTTGCATAAGACGCTGCCAGTCTGAGCTTCTCAGTCCTTCCAGGCGGTGCCAGCCATCTCTTGGAGAACACTGCGCCTTTTCAAACAAGTCTGTGTGTTTAACTGCTTGATAACTCTTACACAGCTGGTAAAGACAGCTCCATTTTTATAACAAAACCACTGTACAGAGTAGGCTCAGTTCATTAAGTTATAACCAGTGCTGGGGGTAACTAGTTACAAAGTAACTAATTACAGTAACTAAATTACTTTTTTTGGTAACTAAGTAAAGTAACTAGTTACAATACTAATATTGGTAACTACACTACTTTACTAGGCTATAAGAAGTACCGTATATACTCGAGTAAAAGCCGACCCGAGTATAAGCCGAGACCCCTACTTTTACCACAAAAAGATGGGAAAAATCATTGACTCGAGTATAAGCCTAGGGTGAGAATGCAGGGCGGCGGGCATGGTGCAGGAGAATGCAGGGTACTGGCATAGTGCAGGAGAATGCAGGGTACTGGCATGGTGCAGGAGAATGCAGGGTACTGGCATGGTGCAGGAGAATGCAGGGTACTGGCATGGTGCAGGAGATTGCAGGGTACTGGCATGGTGCAGGAGATTGCAGGGTACTGGCATGGTGCAGGAGATTGCAGGGTACTGGCATGGTGCAGGAGATTGCAGGGTACTGGCATGGTGCAGGAGATTGCAGGGTACTGGCATGGTGCAGGAGAATGCAGGGTACTGGCATGGTGCAGGAGATTGCAGGGTACTGGCATGGTGCAGGAGATTGCAGGGTACTGGCATGGTGCAGGAGATTGCAGGGTACTGGCATGGTGCAGGAGATTGCAGGGTACTGGCATGGTGCAGGAGATTGCAGGGTACTGGCATGGTGCAGGAGATTGCAGGGTACTGGCATGGTACTAGAGGATCCGGGGTTGTGCGCATACTACAGGAGATGCAGTGCTGTGGGCATGGTACATGTGGACCATGCCCGCAGCACTGCATCCCTCGTAGTGTGCCCGCAGCCCATGGCAGGTAGTGAAGCTGTTTCACTTACCTGTTCCAGAGGCGCCTTCATTTTAAAAATGGCGCCGCCCGGCGCCGACACGTCATTGCGCACGCGCCGCCGCCGCTCGTATACTTTCGGCTATTCCCGGCCTCTCCCGAGCGGCGCCGGGAATAGCCGAAATTACACGAGCGGCGGCGGCGCGTGCGCGGTAACATGTATGCGACGGGCGGCGCCATTTTTAAACCTTAAACCCGTCGGCGAGGACATTTTTTTCCTTGACTCGAGTATAAGCCGAGGGGGACGTTTTCAGCACAAAAAAATGTGCTGAAAAACTCGGCTTATACTCGAGTATATACAGTAACTACACTACTTTACTAGACTATAGGAACGCGCTTTCCTGCGTTACCCAAGCCGTGCGATACAATCGTTATTTCGAAGAATAGAGAGAGATGAAGTTTATGACTTTTTGTTGCACTTTGTTTTATTCTGTTTTTTCAGGTTTTGTTCTCATGTTTCCCAAAGCCTGTGTTTATACAATAAACTCTATGCAGAAAGAGTGTCATGTATCTTCTTCTACACGGTCAATTATGAAAGAGGAAAGTAAAGTAATAAGTAGTGAAGTTACTTTTCAAATGCAGTAACTAGTAAGGTAATATCATTACAATTTACAGAAGTAACTAGTAACTAGTTACATTTTTTGAGTAACTACCCCAACACTGGTTATAACCATTATTTATTAAAAAAGAATAGCGCACGCATGCAAAAGAAATGACTATCAAATATGAAGACAATCCATAAATAAAAATGGGGGTTTGGTCCCACCATATGGCCATATCGTGCTCAAGCCCACCACTACGTCAAAGTACCCCATTATCAGTGGGTCCTACACTATCCATAAAAAAGGATGAATCCAGCCTCTTTAACCCTTGGAGACAACACTCCTTGCTGGGAGAGATGTGCTAATGCACTACAAGGGGCTTTGTTGCGTCAGTCACGTGACTTTCTGGTCATACAAGTGTTAAAGGGGCCTTATAGTAATCTGTGCCTGTTCATAGCCAAGGTGACATCTTGTTTATTCCTTTAGGTTTTAAATTGTGATACTTTTGTTTTTTTTACTTTTCCGTTTTTTTTTTTTTTTTTTAAAGGAAAACATTTATTAAATAAAGTTTTCCTTTCCTGTTAAGGTTGCTGCTGCTGGAAGGAGGGCCAGGATCTCCCTCTTGTTTACTGGGAAGCAAGCACATTGTATCCTGGGGTTTCGAGGATATGCTTCCAGCTCCTGATGGGACCAGTGGTGCAAATAATGAAAACAAAGGTAAAGCATCATTGAAACAATGAAGAGAAACCGGAGGGCACAGCTTTAGCACTGCTTTTAGCGCTGTTTATTTTATTTAAAGCAATATTAAACTGAAAAGCCAGCATTTATTATATTGCAGCATTTGCAGTTCATAGCTGTGATGTTTACATTAGTTTTATTTTTTTAGGTGTTCTTTCTTCTGTTTTGAGCTGGTGATCCAGCCTGTAAGATTGTCTTTCAAAAGAACAAACTCTCTTCCAGTTTATAGGATTAATTATTATACAGGATTTATATAGCGCCAACAGTTTACGCAGCGATTTGCGACATGAGGGCAGACAGTACAGTTAATACAATTCAATACTGGAGGAATCAGATGCTCGTTAGATGAGTCACAGCATTTAACACTGGCAGGGGTGTTTTGTTTACAATGATCAATGATTTATATTAAATCTTGTTTCATAAAAGTTATAGGTAAAACAATTTTTTTCTAAAAGGAAAGAAAAACGGTTTGCTGTAACTAACTCTAAAGTATCAGCTGGAGTTTGGCTTCAATTTTTCAACGTATTTAAAGAGGAAGTAAACTTCCTCTGCAAACATTTACCTATAGGTAAGCCTATAATAAGGTTTACCTATAGGTAGTGTAAATCTCTCCTAAATGTGTACCGTTTAGGAGTTATTTACAATACATATATGATGTGACGTCACTGGTGCATGCACTCTAAGTAACAGCCACGGTTCCTTCCGAGCCCCGTGCTGTGAAAGGCCGCTCCCGTGCGCATGCGCGGGAGTGACGTCATCGCGGCTCCATCCAATCACAGCGCCAGAGCCCGCTAACTTGGAAGTAACTCTGGGCAAAATGACCCAGATGTGCGAGGGCTGCTGCGGATGCTTCATTCTAAGGTAAGTATTACATAATGCGCTAGTATGCGATGCATACTAGTGCTCATTATGCCTTTTTCTTACATGGTAATTTTTTTTTTTTTTTTGAGTTTACAAGCTCTTTAAATCTGCTGGTACAGTTAACACCCCCTACCCCCCCCCCCCCCCCCAACAAAAATGCTGTCTTCTGGGCCCCCTTCATCCAGAGTAGAGGCCCTCTGATATAGGAAGATCACCAGGGAAAAACAAAGGAGGAAAAAGACTAAAAAAAGAAAATGAATGCAGCCACCACATCTAATGCAGTATATTACATTTATGGAATTGGGTTTAATACCACTTTATTATGCTTTGTTTATTAGTGAGTGGGGTTGTTGCGTATCTGTACAATATTTAGTCTGGTGCGATTGTTGAATTTAGTGTTGAATGCAAGCATTCATTATCATGTTTTCATTCTTGTAGGCACTCTTTTTTAAATTGGATGTTTGCACAATATAAAAAACATGTTCATTACATCTTTGCAAAGATGCACATTTCCCTTTATTTTATCCTTTTAAAAATGCTGCAATTACAGAAAAATACCCCTTAAACCTGCCACAAATCCAGTGCGCTCTTTACCTCCTATATGACTGATTTATGTTGGTCTTAGATGGGTAGAATTTTGAACACAAATTCTTAGGAAAAGAATGTTCTGAGAAAATTAGTAGGTCAAATTGACCTTCGTTTTCAATGGCAGTGACAAGAAAATATTTCCTAAACAAATGTCTGTGTATGTGGTTTTTGTTCAATGAAGTCCATTCATTCCAAATCAAATGTTAAAAACAAAGTACAGCTTTTGAATGACATTTTTTTTCCTAAGAATATTTCTTTTGAAATTTTTTCCGTCTATGGCCAGTTTTAATACTATGCATCTGCTGCTCTGAAGTACCAAGTTAGTGTTTTTAGCCATCCCCATTTCTCTTTCTGGACTATAGAACACCTTTACCATCTGTTGTTATATTAATGGGGAGGTATTGTGTAGTACAGCAGACAAGAACTGGGCAGAGCTTAAGAGATGTATGGGATTTTTTCAGATTCTGCATTCATCTAGGCAAGTATGAATCGATCCGATACTGCATCTGTCCTCCAGCTCTAAAGCCCCGTACACATGCGTCGAAAATTGGCAGGGAAATTTCGGCCAACGTCCGATCTGCCGATTTCCGGCTTGTTAGTATGATGTTTCCGACAACCGACTCCGACTTTTCGGCCGAAAAAAATCTGGTGTGCAGGCTATAAAATTTTTGTTGCCCATCAACACAACGGCCCATTTTCGTGCAGTCAGTACAGATTTCGACAGGGAAAAATCTGATGAGCTAGTCTGGGCATGCTCAGTGAAGAAAGAACACAAAGAAAACAGACCAACACATGACATCACTTCTGAAGTAGAATTTTGTTGGGCGAGAAAATTTGTGTGCAGTCTAGGCACATTCCAACCAACAAAACACCACTCTGGACAAAAGACGGACGACCGGTCGGCCGATAATCGTTGCGTGTGTACGGGGCTTTAGACTGAGAACCGAGCGATCAAACACATCGCTAATCGCTTGGTTCTCACAGCTCTGTGAGCAGAGAGCTGATGACTGTCAGTCACCGGCTCTCTGCATCGCCCCCCCCCCCCCCCACACACTCACTGGAGCGATGGGCTGTGGCAGGGGTGGGAGTGGCCCGCTCAGGCTCTCTGCGGTTTGCTGAGAGGCTGAGCTGGGTGCCGGTCAAGGCATGTGGGCGGATCCTAAACTTCATTGTCGCGATCTTGCCTGGGCCTGGATTGGCTCTGTGACATCAGCCAACAGCGGGCTTTAGCCCACTGTCGGCTGAAAACATGTCACGAACTGCACTCCTGTAATCCACCAAAGTACAGTCAAACCCAGCTTTGGCTGTACTTTTCCTTTAAATAGAAAGTTAGGAGCTCTCTGGACTTCTGAATATTTTCAGGGATTTGCAGATGGAACTTGTGGAAATGTGCTTGTATTGCAGCGATGTACTGCATACATCCTCTTATTTTTTTGTTTTGCTTAGATAATAACTTAACCTATTCATGTAACTAATTTGATCAAGACACTGGCCAAGCTATCCAGGAAAAAGAACCGGGTTTGGGGAAAAAAATTACAGTGCCTACGATGCTTGAAAAGTTGCAACAATATATATATATATAATATAATATTTTTTTTAAGATTTCAAACATGTAAATCAATATCATTGTGAGCACCCTTGGCATTGTTACAGTGAGCCCCAACACTGTCATTTTTACTGGACGGCTTGGTCTACATGTATATGTCTAGAAGAATATAATCAAGACATGTACCTAAATACTGTCGTTTTTCAGGTGTTTACTGCATACTTTTAGATCTTGTTTACACAGGCAGCCGAGGGCAGTAAAAACAGGTGATTAAGCTGTGATTTTACTGCCTCTCATCTGACAAACTGCCTTGACCAGCAGCCATGTTGGTACACATGGCTACATTTGTGGTGCAGTGAAACTTACACCACCTGTCGCTTTGGCAGACTCATTCAGGTGCATGGGACCATGCCGCAACTGCTCCGCAACAGTGTGTAATGCATGTGGTTGTGCTCACAATGCTGTAGTCTTTTTCATTTGTTAACAAAAGTGTTGAGGAGGCTACGTATCACACAGTGGCACAGTGCATTACTTGATTTTAAACCATATCGGCACTGATTTTTAATGCTATACTTGCAAAAGGGGCCTTACAAGCAGACCTGAACAAAATAATGGGGTGGGCAACTACATGGTAAATGAGGTTTAATGTTGAAAAATGTAAGGTAATGCACTTGGGTGTCAGAAATACGAATGCAAGTTACTCGCTATGGGGGGAACCTCTGGGTGAATCTGAGATGGAAAAGGACCTGGGGGTCCTAGAAGACAACAAGCTGTGGCAGGCAATGCCAAGATGCTGCAAGCAAAGCCAATAGAATACTGGCATGTATAAAAAAAGGGGATTCACTCCAGAGATAAAACGATTATTCTCCCACTCATAGTTAACTATGATCAATCAGGACTTAAAGGGAATTTAAGGGCAGAAGGTTTATTAATCTTAATGCCTCAGCCCACCTAATACTTACCTTCCACTTTTACAATTCTTCAAGGTGCAACTTTGTGAATTCCTCTACCCATGCATTCACCTATTTGCAACCACAATATAAAGATTCCTTTACAGCAGTGTTGTAAGTAAACAATATTCACCTCTGGGTCACGTTATTAAATTTTTTTTTATAACTTAGATGCAGATTTGGGTCGCTGCTTGGCCTCAGATGGGCTTTACTTGTATACAACTAACTCTGTGGGAAGAGGGTTAAGCAAGCTGGGATCAGGACTTCATGGCACTTTACGGTAAGCCATTTATTTTTCATTTAAAAACAGATATTTGGTAAGCAGAACTATCTGCAGCCTTGAAAATACAGTTTTGTTTTATGTAATGCTTATGGACTTTTCAGAAAAGACATGTAAAAAGGTAAGCAGAAGGTTTTAAATATTTTTTTTTTTAAGTTATGCTGTATATTGAATGGGAACATGTAACAAAAATAAGGTAGTTGTTATCCCAATGTAAAAATGGAAAATATTTTTGTAGTGGTTGTAAAGTTAAAAGGTTTTTCTATCTTAATGCATTCAATGCATTAAGATAAAAAATCTTCTGTGTGCAACAGCCCTCCTAATACTTACCTGAGCCCTATCTAGATCCTGCGATGTTGTAGCTGAGACTGCAGCATGGCACCATAAGCTCCCACTGCTGTCAATCAAAGTCAGTCAGCCAATAAGAAGAGAGGGGGCTTGGGCCGCGGTTCTATGTCTGTGTGGACACACGGAGCTTTGACTCGGCTCGGGTGCCCCCATAGCAAGCTGCTTGCTGTGGGGGCACTCAACAGGAGGGAGGGGCCAGGAGAGCCAAAGGGGGACCCGAGAAGAGGAGGATCTGGGTTGCTCTGTGCAAAGCCATTACACAGAGCAGGTAAGTGTAACATGTTTGTTATTTTTTTTTTTTTTTTTAAATCTTTTTATTGAGTTTTCAACAGAGAAAATAAAACAAAACAACAAAAAACAAACTACGGTGCCAGGGTCCACACTGACCCGAACTACTAGGCAGTACAGGCATTAAGGCACGGTACCCACGCAGGGGTCCAAATGGAAAAACATTAGCAGCAAAGACATCATAAAAGGCAAACACATCCCTCCCATGAACCCGACTGCTGCTCAGGAGGCCATCTCGTGACAAGACATGTGGCATAGGCACAAGAGGGTAATACCTCAAATAAGACCGACGCGGGCATCCCCGGCCGCCCTAGGGCGACGGGACGAGGCCCGCATCAGCCGCTCGCAGCCGTAGAGGGATCGGCAAGCCACTTCCTCCACACCCTGTCATGCTTCTTCGGGCAGCCCCTATGTGTATACGTGTCCTTGTAAAGAGGAAGTACCGAGTTCACCAGTATCTTCCATTGCAGTACCGTGGGTGGCGATCGTCGCCGCCAGTGCAAAACAATAGATTTCCTAGCATAATAAAGCAAAAGACCCAGCAGCGTCCGATCAACCACCAGGGGCACTAGGTCATCAAGCAAACCCAGAACGCAGACTCTGGGGCTGGGATCAAGTTTAACCTGAGAAACTTTTTCAATCAATTGAAGCACCCCGGACCAAAAGTCAGAGAGATGGGGGCAGGTCCAGAATATGTGGAAGAAATCTCCCGGAGACTGGCCACACCGCCAGCACTCCGGGGAGTGAGATGCATGCATCTTGTGGAGACGATACGGGGTGAGATAGGCTCTATGGACTATCTTAAATTGGATGAGTCTGTCCCCGAGAGAGACCAGCATCTTAAAAGGGACCTCCCACACATTAATCCAATCCTCCGAGTCCAAGTCCGGGACATCCCGGGCCCAGCGATCATGGAGGCCAGAGAGCTCCGGAGAGTGGACTCGGAGAAGGTGGGCATACAGAGCCGACACCGCTCGCTCCGAGCAGTCATGTCGCAGAACCCGCTCCAGGTCCGATTGCACCAGCTGAGCACCACCGGGCGGGAACTGGGCCTTGAAGGCATGAGAGAACTGCAGGTATCTGAACACTAGGGATGGCGGGACATTAAACTTATTGACAAAATGGGACAATAGAGGGAAGGAGAGATCATGCGACACATCCGAGAGTTTCTTGATGTTGAATTTAGTCCACACCACTGGGTCAGGAAGGGAATAGAGATGCGGCAGATCAGGATTGTGCCACAAAGGCGCGTTGGGGGAGACCGCCGTGCCCGGATAACCCTCGAGCCGCAGCCCGAGTTTCCAGGCTCGCAGCACCACGGACATGGAGGCAGTGATCCCGTGCGGGGCCTTGGGGCCCCTAAACAGCAAGTGAGTGAGTGCCTCCACAGATCCGAGCACCGCCGCCTCCACCGCAACCGCCGAGTTGTATAGATCAGGATTTAGCCACCAAACGGCCGTGACCAGTTGAGATGCTAGAAAGTATTTGTGGCAATCCGGAAATGCCAATCCCCCCTGGGAAAGGGGGCGCATAAGTGTGGAAAATTTGTACCTAGGCGGGCGCGACCCCCACAAGAAAGAGGAAAAGAGTCTATTTAGTGCCGTGAAAAAGGACTTGGGTATCCACTGCGGGGAGTGGCGAAAGAGGTACGTAAATTTAGGCAGTACCTTCATCTTCACTAGATTAATGCGACCTAAAAGGGAAAGGGGTAGGTTCTCCCATGCCTTCAATCTTGCCCTAACTGCGTTGACCACCGCGTCCAGATTAAGTGAAATAAAGGCGTCTACATCCCGAGACACCCGTACTCCCAGGTACACCATGTCCTCCACCCATTGCAACTGAACATCCGGCGGTGCCGAGTGCCTGGCCCCCTGGTCAATCGCCAACAGTTGCGACTTAGACCAGTTGACCCTCAACCCGGTCACTCTGGAGAAGGTGTCCAGAACGTGCAGCGCCCCCCGGAGGGAAGAGTCAGCATCATTCAAGAACAGTAGGAGGTCGTCTGCATACAGGGCTACCCTCTCCTCCAACCCGGCAATCCGCAGGCCCCTGATCTGCGGGGAAATGCGGAGGGCCTCCGCCACCGGCTCCATGGCAATGGCAAACAAGGCCGGAGAGAGGGGGCAGCCCTTTCGCGTGCCCCTAGATAGGTTGAACCTAGAGGACAACTGTCCACCCAAGCGAACAGCCGCAACCGGTGCACTGTAAATGGTTTGCAACCAACGGATGAAGATTAGGGGGAACCCCATTCTCCGGAGAGTCTCCCACAGGAAAGGCCACTCCACCGAGTCGAACACCTTTTCTATGTCAAGTGAGGCCACTACTCTAGTCCCTACGTTAAGATGTTGTGCTTGTAGGTTGGTATACAGTCTGCGAAGGTTAACATCCGTGGACCTATGAGCCATAAAGCCTGTTTGGTCTTGATCCACTATCGAGGGAAGTAAGGGCTGGAGTCTAGTAGCTAGCAACTTGGTCAGAATTTTCAGGTCATTATTGAGTAGCGCGATAGGCCTGTAAGAGGCGCAAAGCTTGGGGTCCTTAGGGGGCTTGTAAATGAGGATGATATGTGCTTCCGCCATCGAGGGGGGCAAAGACCCCTCCTCGAGGCACCTGGTAAAGGTCGCGGCCAGCAGCGGGGCCAGAAGTCCCGAGTGTGTCTTATAAAATTCTATGGGCAGACTGTCCGGGCCCGGGGCCTTGCCACCTGGTATGGACAAAATTATGGCCAAAACCTCGTCAGTCGTGACTGGGCGCACCAGCCAATCTCTCTCCCGATCCGAGAGCCAGCCTAGGGCCACTGGGTCCAGGAGGGAATGTAAGTCAGTCAGGCTAAAGTCTGGGGGAAGGGTGGTGGTGTAGAGTGTGCTATAGTAAGATCTAAAGGCTTCCAGTATGTCCTCGGGAGAGGTAAGGGCCTCCCCCGTGGGAGAGGTGAGCTCCGGAACCACCGTCTGGGGTGAGTCATGTTGAGAAATCAACGCCAGAAACCTGCCATTCCTGTCCCCCTGTTCGAAAAAGGACTGTCGAGAATGGTACATCGCCAACCTCGTAATCTCCGACATATGTAGATGCAAGTCCCTTTTCTTCGCCTGCAACGTCTCGAAGTTGGCGGTCGAAGGGTCCAGGCCATACGTGGCATTGGCGCCCTCCACCTCCTCCTCCAGGCGGGTCAGCGTAGTTGAATGCTGGACCTTGACCGCCTTAATGGTAGACATATAGTGGCCCCTGGTGTAAGCCTTGAAGGCGTCCCAAACCACTCCGGGCGTGGACGTCTCCGCGTTATTCTTCCAATACTCCTGCAGAAGCGGTGGGATCTGAGAGGAGACGTCTGGGTGGTCCACCCATTGAGAGCCCAAGCGCCACATAGAGCCGCACCGGGCTGCAGTAGAACGCAAGGTAAGCTCCAAGGGGCAGTGGTCAGACAGCCCCGCCGGCAAATACCGTGCCGACACCACATCAGATAGCACCGCCGTATTGGCGAAAGCCAGGTCAATTCTGGAGGAAATCTTGTAAGAAGCCGAAAAGCAGGAGTAACCCCTCTGATCGGGGTGTTTCCAACGCCAGACCTCCGTCAACCCTGCGGCCTCTGACCACCGTAATAGATCCTCCGAAAAGGATTTAGGGGCGGACGGCCTGTCCAGGGACGGGGAGAGAATGGCGTTGAAATCCCCCATCCAAAGCAACCTGGCAGGGCAGTACGGGGAAACCCTGTCCAAGATAGAATACAACACATCAGGCTTAAAGGGCGGGGGTACATACAGGCCCACTATCACATACCTACGGTGCCACATAGTGAGAACTAGCACAACAAAACGGCCCAGAGGGTCCGTATGGACCGCTTCCACCTCACAGGGAAGGGACTTTCGAATCAAAATCGAGACCCCCCTTGCGTAACTGGAGTAGGAAGCATGGAACGACTTGTGCACCCAAGGTTTCTTGAGGGACAACAGTTTGCTGCCCATCAGATGCGTTTCCTGTAAAATTACAATCGACGGTTTGTGGGAATTTAAGTATTGAAACATGAGAGCACGTTTAAATTTTGAATTTAGGCCCCGAACATTCCAGGAGAGGACGGAGAAGGTTTGCAGGTCACGTGAGGTCATGACAACTGTACTGAAAGGAAATGGGAGAGGACCCCGTGGGAACCATTATCAGCATCTGAGGAGCAGCAAGAGCAGGCGAACCCAAGCACCGTAAACACAACTGCAGAACAGGGAACACAGTTACACATATAAACAGAACAAAAACACCCAGGCACGGAGTGCCTATCCTGCTAAGCCCCAGCATTCCCCCCGAAAAAACAGGGCGGACCAACTAGTCCCCCCGGGGGGAGCCAGGGAAAGCTTGTACCCAAAAAAAAAACAACACAGAGTCCAGAACCGCTGTTAGGCTAAAGGCATCAGCCTCAGCAGTAGGGGGGTCACACCGCCTCCACCAAAAAAGGGGGGAGCCGGGGTGGGCAGCACAGAAGAAATGTCCAGCAAAGGCAAAAAAAGGGGGAAATCCCATCACAGTAAAACAAATAGACCAGCGGGGGATTTTATATTGCAGTGTGCATCTCGGCAGCTGGTTTAGCTCCATACAGTGAGCTACAGTGAACAGTCAGAGATGAGCAGCGGCAGTTCATATGGCACATACAGGGAGGAGGGGGGTCCAGGAGGGGTCCAGGAGAGAAAAATAAGAAGGGGAGGGGGGGGGGAGAATAATGGCAGGATGGTAGGGAGCACAACCAAAAGGGGGGCAATCCAAATCAGAAAAGTCATATGAAGTAGGGGGGGGGGGGGTCAATAGTAGAAAGGGGGTATACTTGCGCAGCTCAGGTGCGGGGGGAATCCAGATCAGCGAACGTCCAGCCAGGAGGCCGCCAGGTCAGGAGTATCAAAAAATCTGGTGCGATCCCCGTCGATCACTCGGAGTCTGCTGGGGTAGAGGAGACTGTACTTGAGACCCAGATCGCGGAGGCGCTTGCGGATGTCAGTGAACTGGCGGCGTTTCTGTTGCACCTCAGGGGAATAATCCGGGAACAGCATAATGCGGGCGTCCTCATAGCGGAGTTCCTTCTTGGTTCGTGCTGCTGCCAAGAGACGGTCTCGGTCCCGGTAGTTGAGAAGACGTAGCAGGAAAGGCCTGGGGGGTGCTCCGGGCATCGGAGGAACCGCAGGGACCCTGTGGGCCCTCTCCACCACAAAGGTCAGTGGCATAGCGGGGAGGTCCAGCAGCTGCGGCAAAAAGGTCTCAGCAAATTCCGCAGGCCTGGGGCCCTCCGCACGCTCCGGCAGCCCCAAGATGCGGATGTTGTTTCTTCGCAGGCGGTTTTCGGTGTCAATCGCCCTGTCCTGGAGAGCCTTAACCTGTATTTGCAGGGCATGGAGGTCCCTGGAGTCCTCCCTGGTGTTGTCCTCCAGGCGGGAGATGCGGTCCTCCGCTTCAGACACCCGCGAGCGGAATTTGTCCAGGTCGTGCCTGATCAGGCTAATATCCGTGGCCAGATAGTCTATTTTGACCGTTAGGTTGTCCTTGCAGGCCTGTATCGTCTCCAGGATATCCGATGGAGAGGGATCCCGCTGCTGGCTTGGGCCTGCCTCCGTCTGAGTACTGGCCGACATGTTAGAGGGAGAAGGCCTCGTGACTAAGATGGCCGCCGAGCGTCCCGGGGGACAGGGAGAAGAAGCAGGCGTAACCGAGGATCTAAGCCGCCCAGGCGATAGCGGAGGCGCCCGCTGCTTACCGCTCTTCTTCTTGGGGGGACCCAGGGTGGTGAAAGGGGGTGCCGAGGATAAACAGGTAGCTCAATGAGGCAAAAGGATGAGATCAGGATCGGAGCTCCAGCGCCGCACGTCCGCTCAGTCTCACATCCCGGCCACGCCCACATGTTTGTTAGTTTTAAGTTAAAAAAAAAAAAAAGACTTTACAATCACTTTAAGCTTTACTGGGTGCTGCTGGAAAATAATGTGCATACAAAAATGGGTGGATAAAAAAAATAGTACATTTATGTACATTTGGAATTGATGGTGGGTGGTTACTGAAGATGAGTTACCACTAAACATTGGTTACAAAAAAAAAAATAGTATTATTTTCAGCATCAGTTGAGTCCACTCTGACTTCTGCACAACCAATCTGCTGGGTTTTTCCTGAACAATCAGGGCCGACCGCTATAGTCAGCAGCACCGATCAGTCTATTCTGATGGCTGGGAAATTACAATAACTCAGTGGGAGTGATTCCCTTATCCACATCAAATATGTGGATGGGGGAATTGATCTTTTTAAAAAAAAAAAAAAATGTATGGATGTCCTGCATTTACCCAGGAGCCATACTTCTCTTGCTGGACTTAAAAGCTTACATTTGTATCATGTTTTCAGTTTTCATGGATAATGCTAAATGTGGCCATTTCTCTTCAGAGGTTTTGTCTACTGTCGAAATGAAGAGTTGGAGGCTGGCTGGATTGCTTATGGAGGTGGGAAGCTGCTTCATCGGCCAGCATCTTTCGATAACAAACCTCATTTCCTTTTCCAAATCATTGACCAGTACACCCTTCAGGTAAACCAATGGCTTTGTAATAGACTTGCTTGGATTCATTAAAAAAAAGGTCTTCTGTTATTAAAATTTTGGTAAATGGGTTGTGAAGAACCCTTCAATCTGGCATTGTGCTGTGAACAACATCTAAAACGGTTTATTGGTTATAAGTAGTCATTTTATTCTTGCTGTTTGTTTTGTATGTGAAATTACAGTTTTTTTTCTATTCATTAAAAGTTATGACAAATGGCAGCAATGTGTATGTGTCCAGTTCAACTCCCACCCTTATTAAAGGAATAACATCTCCTAAAGAAGAACTCCACTTTTTTGGGCAAAACCTCTTCTGGAAAAATGATTTCTTTATTATCTAAAGACACAGCTTAAAGGAGTTCTATGCTGATAGCACACGCTTTCATTTTAGAACATCAGCATTGTAATAGCAATACAAACAATAGTTATATTTGACAATCTAATATAAGCTTACTTGAAAAATCTCCTTTCATGTTTTGGATTCTGCCTGCCTGCTGGCCATCTCTTTCCCCAACTTCTTGGGTTCCCAGCATGATTTGCAGCTTCTCCTCTTCCGCTTAGGCTACATTCACACCTGAGCGTAGCGTTTTCGCGCGGTTTTTACCGCGATTTTTACAGCGATTTACAGGCGTTTTTAGATTGAATAGAGACCAATGGAAAACGCCTGTAATCTGCCCAAAAAGAAGCTCATGTACTTTTTGAGTGTTGGGCGTTTTGCTCACAGCGTCAAAACGCTCAGATGTGAACAGGGGCCATTGAAATTAATAGGATTTGTCTTGTTGGGCGTTTTGAGAGCTGATCCTAGAGCAGAAAAACTCCCCAAAAACGCCCCAAAACGCCTACATGTGAACGGAGTCTTAGTTTGAATGTCCATGGACTACATATTCCATAGTACCGTGCTGCCTGCTAACAGTGGTTTATGTGCTGACTGTGCCTTCTGAAATGCCACAAGTCAGCATCTCTGTCATACAGATGGCAGGCTTTGTGAAATGTGTGACAGCAGTGCCTACTCACAGGGCAAAGTGAACGTGTCATGCAATTCAGAAAAGTAAACGTGGGGATCTTTACAGAGCAAGTTTTCAAACTTACTCAAGTCTGTTCCTTACATGTTACACCCTGAATATGGATGTAACACCCTGAATATGGATGCAACACCCTGAATATGGATGCAACATGTTACTGAAGGTGAACTTATCCTTTAGGGGACACAGTGGACCACAGCAGGCACAGTTTTGACTTACATGTACTTTCAGTCTAATTGGTCACACAGCCATCCTCCTTATACCCTTTTCGTACACTTCTGCTCAGCTGGTTGTGAGTAATTCTGCTGCTATTTTACGAGCATGTCTGGCGCTAAAAGGAAGTTTGTTGGCCCTATAGGTACAGTCAACCCACCTTACTCAGGGCCAAGCTCTTTGAGCAAAATTGAGCTTGTCACAGGCAAATATTGTGCCTTCTATACTTATTAAAGATTCCAGTTAGTATCGCCTGTGCCATTGGCTATTGCTGAACCCCTTTCCTCCCTATTCATCCTCCGGTACTCATTCCTCTTCCACCTTGTAAGAGGTTAAAAGAGAAGTATCACTAAAGCTTTTTTAGCCATACTTCTCTTCTGGGTCACAGGAGTGCACTTTTTTCTGCACTCCTGTGATCCAGAGTCAGCCAACAGTAGAATAAAGCCTGCTGTCAGCTGACATCACAGAGCCGATCCAGGCTTTGGAAGGATTCATACTTTAACATCGAGATCCACTCCAATGTCTGATTTAGGGATGCACCGATCCGATATTCGGATCATATATCGGCCCCGAGACGGGCAAAATAGCTGGATCGGGGGATCGGTAAAATTAACAGATCCAACAGCTGTCAAAGAAAAAAAAAAAAAAAAGAGCCTCCTGCAAATGCCTTTCAACTCTCCCAGTTAAGTAAACACAATGATTACAATGTATCTTTTCATTCCGTCTGGGAGGAGGGAAGTTTAACCTTAAATACTAAACCCATGACATTTTAGATTTTGAATGCACAATGTTATAAGGTATCTGCCGATACCGATCCGGAAGTATTATTTTGTTATAAGCTCACAAAACAGTACTTCCGGATCGGACTCGGGATCGGCGATTTCACAAAGCAAAAGATCGGTATCGGGATCGGGACCAAAAAAGTCAGATCGGTGCATCCCTAGTCTGATTGGCAGCTGGCTCAGCCTCTCAGCGCACCACTGAAAGCCTGATCCAGCCGCTCCCACCCCTTTCATAGCCCAGGACTCCAGTGAGTGCTGGAGGGGCAGAGCAGAGAGCAGTGACTGACAATCGCTAGTCTCTCTCCTCTGAGCAGACCGAGAACTGAGCAATCAGCGGTCATATGATCATTCAGTTCTCAGTTAGGTCTTTGAGCTTGTGCGGGACAGCTGCAGCATCGGACCTTTGCTGTAGCTTTATAGGTGAGTATGCATGTTGATTTGTTTGATTTCCCACATTTCTCCCTTAAATGCCCAGTGCTACCTTCCCCAGCTGAATCTCACACAGACTTAAAGCTGATAAATCTTGTTCTTGCAGTGTTCATCTGTCATGGTTATCAAAAGTGAAAGCATTATTTTCACTAGTGTGAGTCTCTGGGGTTTATTCCACATGCATTTTAGAACCCTGTTCTTTTCCCATTTAGGAGTACAGTAATCCCCCGCTCCATCGCGGTTCATTTTTTGCGGTTTCGGTAATTTGCGTTTTTTTTTTGTAATGTTATTTTACTATATAAATCATTAAAAATGAAATATTTTTGTGTTTTCAATAGCTCTTGCTATGTCTCTTAGTATCTTTTATGTGTTTAAATGAGTTTCTATTGTTTTAAAAGTGTGTTTAAAGACCTTAAAATGCTTCTACACGTACAGTGACAGTAAAATAAACATGCCTACAATGCATTTTAATAGGGTTTTTCTATTTCGCGGAATTTCACTTTTCGCGGCTGGGTCCGGAACGTAACCCCCGCAATGGAGGGGGGTTTACTGTAATACAATATTTTGCCCTTCGCATCGTCAAAGATGTCTGCATTGTCTGTTTTCTTAGCATATTCTTGCCAATCATTTGCTGAGTCATACTGTTATACAAGCAGTTACTCATATCACTCCTTTTGTTAGGCCTTCCCTTCAACTATCGGATTTTATTCATGTTTTATAAGTGTTACAAAGGCCCCCCACAAGCCTTTTTGGGACATTTTCTTGGCCTTGTTATTCCCTAAGGTAGCCTTTCTTGTGGCCATCTCCTTGGCCAGAAGGTTTTTTTGGATAAACAGTGTTTTCCTGTAAGGAGCCTCTTTTGATATTGCATAAAGAAAAGGTTGTATTGTGACCGAGTGCCTTTTTATTTCTTACCTAAAGTAGTCTCTGCCTTTCACCTTGGTGAGTAATATTGTATTATCTTTCCTGTGTCCAAAAGCGTTTCACTCCAGAAGCGATCTCTCCCTGTTGTCTAAGTGTGGCTAGGGCCGTCAAGGTTTACCTTTTTGCCACAGCTTCTTCCAAACAAATGGATTCCTTGTTTATTTCAGAAGGTTCTAAGGTTCTTGCTTACAAATCCACTATTTTCTAAGCAGATTAGACAGGTTATTGTGCAGGCCTATGAGTTGCCAGATAAAGTGCCGGTTCTTGGCATTAATTGCCATTCCACTAGGGCAGGTGGTGTTTCTTGGGCTTTTCTGTGTCTCAGATCTTTATGGCTGTGACCTAGTGTTCTGTAAATATGTTCTCTAAGCGTTACAAGGTCGATTTGTCTATATCCGCAGAGGCTTGTTTTGGCCGAAAGGTTCTGCCAATGACTATATCATCTCTTTGGTTTCCTTTGTTTTTTTTTCTCTTTTTTTTAATGTGATTGGTTTATCTGTTTTGGTGCCCCCCCAACAGGATCATAGACACGGTTAAAAGCATGACAGAGGTTTTTACCTTTCCCCACTTGAAGAAAAAACTTTTTTTTTTTTTTTTTCCTGGGGTTCCACTTTATATAATACTTTCTGGAGGCTTTCTAGCAAGTGTACTCTCTGATGCTGCTCCTCATAAACAGCCCATTTAAAGCTCCCCAGGCAATCTGGGTCATGCATTTGATCTCCTTTAAAACTTAACTAATACATTGTTATGAGACCCTCAGGACCAGGCAGCAACTTTCTTTACAATGATGGCTATTACTATACAGCTCATCCTTATTTGACAATACCTCCATTAGTTCTTTAGCTGACGTATCGAATTGTTACATGCGTCAGCAAAATGTTATTTTCATTTTAAACTACTGTACCAACAGCACACTCAGCAGTTTAAGCATTAAAGGCAAATTCTACTGTAAACGTAACGGTGAACTTCAGTGATTAAAGTGGTTTTAAAGTCTAATAATTTTTTACCTTCATGCATTCTATGTATGACGGCAAAAAATGTCCCAGTAACTTCCCCATACCTAAACAGTTACCTGACTTCTCCACTGATCTTTTGCTATCAGAGTCTGCTGCTCGCTCCTCCTAGTCTAACAGAAGACAGTGAGAGCAGTTGCTGTCAGTCAAATCCTGTGAGAAGGGAGTGGGGACGTGGCTGATCCACTCTGTGCACTTCTTTAGACGCTCACAGTCCACCTTGGGAGTACACCAGCACAGGGGACCCTTCAGCTCACAGCTTGCTGAATGGCACTCAAGGGAAGAAGGAGCGGAGAGCAGCCAGGTCCTCCAGGTTTCCCCTTCTTCTGCTGTCTACGGATGCAGAGAAGGCTTTTGATAGAGTCAACTGGCAGTTATCCGGGCTGTTCTGACTCATATCGGGCTAGGGCCCTCCATGATGTCCTGGATTCTTTTCCTCTATTCTTGTCCCTCTGCGGCGGTCAAAGTCAATGACACCCGTTCTGACTTCTTTGAGATTACCAACGGGACTCGTCAGGGATGTCCGCTTTCGCCTCTGATTTTCATCCTCACCCTGGAGCCCTTTCTTTGCACTATCCGAGGGGGGGGGAACGGAAGTCACAGGTTACCGAATGTCATCCGGAACACACAAGGTCGCTGCCTTTGCCGATGGGCTGATTTTTTTTCTTGACTGATCCCTTGACCTCCCTCCCTGGCTTGGTGCAAGCCCTCCATCATTACGGTAGATTGTCATTTTTTGGTATTAATTTCTCTAAATCTTTTGCCTTGCCCATGGCCATCGATAGCGCCTAGATCAGGGATCTCCAAACTACGGCCCTCCAGCTGTTGTGGAACTACACGTCCCATGAGGCATTGTACAACTGACATTCACAGACATGACCAGGCATGATAGGAACTGTAGTTCCTGAACAACTGGAGGGCCATAGTTTGGAAACCCCTGGCCTAGATGGAGAGATTGCGGGGCGTTCGGCTCATTCCGGTGGGCGACGGACTCCATTCATTACCTTGGAATGAACATCACACCTGATCCTGCGGCACTATACACGGCAAACTTTATTCCCCTCCTCATGCAAAAAAGGGATGATCTGACACATTGGCATTCTCTTACCCTGACGTGGTTTGCTAGGTGCAGCATGCTAAAAATTACTACTCTACCTAGGATCTTATATTTCATACAGGCTCTCCCAGTGTATCTTCCATCTAGCTTTTTCAAACGGTTGGTCTTGTGGAAGACTGCGTATTAAACTGAAGATCCTCTATCTCCCTAAACTTAAGGGGGGGGGAGGGTCTGGGATTGCTGAATGTCAAGGCCTACTTTAGAGCAGCTCACTTAACCAGACTGATTGACTGGCATTGCCATGCTGTAACTAAGAGATGGGTGGACATGGAATTGGATGACTCGGGTGGCACGGCGAAAAGCTGGCCCTGGACTTCGACGCCTATCCCCAGAAAAATAGGTGGCCACCCCACTTTGGGCTGTATGCTCTTGGTCGTTAGGGACGCTTTCCAACACACCTCGGTCTCCCCACGCCCCTCCCCGATAGTGCCTGTCATGGGCAACCCAGATTTTCCTCCGGGTCTCGGAAGTGTGGGGTTTCGTGGATTGATCGCAGTGGGCCGACTTCACCTTGTGGACTTTCTTGGGAGTGATGGGGGTCTCTCCGCGGGGGCTTTGTCTAGGTCTGTTGACCCTCCGTTAGAATTTTGGAGTGGTCTCCAGCTCCGGCATTTCCTATGGGGGGTTCTCCGCCTCCCGGGCATCTCCCACCAGCTGACTGACATTGAACGCATATGTCATAGATGGGAACTGATCCGCCACAGCCTTTCCATCACCTATGCTGCCCTGATTAGCCCACCCGCTGACTTCTCCCTCCTTTTCTTGCAAACTGGGAGTCAGACCTGAACACCACCTTCACGAATACCCAGAAGGAAAAGATCCTTCACTTTGCACAGAAATCATTCATTGCCTCTAGTACAAGAGACGGGTTACAAGATACTCACACGGTTGTATAGGGTGCCCTCCATGTTGCATTGCTTTTTCCCAAAAGTATCGGATAATTGTTGGCACTGTGATAGCACTAAAGGCACCATGTTTCATATTTTCTGGGAATGCCCACAAATTAAACCATTTTGGCAAGCAGTGACGAGACCATCAAACATCTTACAACTGTAGACTTGGCAAATGACCCTGCGGTGTGCCTGCTTCATCTCACCCAAAGGATCATTAAAAAATATATGGCATCTCTGACTGTTCAGCTTTTGAACGCTGCCAAAGCATGTATACCCCTCTGCTGGAGATCAGCTCTTCCACCTGCGAGGTCTATGGTTTTCCAAGGTCAACGAACTTGGGGACATGGAGGATTTGTCGGCTACTCTATATAATCGGGAGGGCATCTTCCAAGACAAATGGGGACCATGGGAATACTTTACCCTTACTGACACATACCTGTGGGAATTCACTTGTCCTAGCTGAGGGATGGGAGCTGCGGGGGGCTGGGTTTGGGGGGCCTTGATATCACTCTGTTTTTCTGTCTTATTTTTCCTCGTCCTTCTCCTCCGTTCCATTGTTTCCTTGTCTCTATATTTCCACTATTCGCCTTATACCTATATTAGTAGGCCGTTTCTTATTCATCTAGCACTGTGTCTCTGTCACTTGAGACCCTTCTACCTATTTACCCCTAATCTTTACATGCACTTTGATTGACTCGTTGGTTTTGAAGTAGATTTATTCATCTAGGGGTCTGCCCGCTGGTGTCACATTTGTCACCGGCAAACATAATAATCCCTATAATTGGTTGTCAATTATTTTGGTTCTTACATCTGCCAATGCCACTGATATGTGGTACATGTTTTCGTACGTACATCCTCTCTGAAATTACGCTATACCTTTTTCGTATTGCTTTTTTTTCTCTGGAGTTACTCGGAGCAGTGTTTCTGTCAACAGTGTATGTTTTGTGCCATGCCATTTTTTCTTACTGTGCTATTTCACATGTTTTGTATCACAACCTTTTACTAAATAAAGAAATTACAAAAAAAAAAAAAAAGGAGCGGAGAGTGCCAGCAGGGGACTCCAGAAGTGGAGGCACGGGACCGTTTTGTGCAACAACTTTGGGCACTCTTTACTTTTAGAGGAAAGGAGATTTCATCTCCAAATACAGAAAGGCTTCTTCATAGTAGGAGCTGTGAAAATGTGGAATATACTCCAAGAGCTGGTTTTGGCCAGCTCAGTAGATTGCTTTAAAAAAAAAAAGGCCTGAATTCTTTCCTAAATGAACAAAATATAACTGGATACTAAAATTTATAGGTAAATTTGGTCTGGGGAATTTTTTTTCCTCTCCCCTTTTTTTTTGGCTCTGAAAAGTTAAAATACGATTTTCTGTTTGTGCCCATTAACTGGACTAAAAACGAACGAACGGACCAAATGGCAGATTTTCGAACGATACACGATAGTGTATGGCCAGCATAAGTTTAATAAACTAAAAGGGAGCCCTAACTGGAATTTAGGTTTAGTACACTATGCTTCTATACCCATATTGGACATCATAGTGTGGTTTTTGCTAAAGGTGAAATTGCACTATATTCTTACACTGAATGCATACAGCTATGTGGCAGTAGGTACAGGAGTGTCTAGGCACCCTCACACGGCAGGAAAGTCACTGCTATTTTTTTAGGAGGACTTTCAGGTAAAACACGTTTGTTTTTAGTTCATGTGCACTTTAACTCCTTGACCTTTAATCCGCTTTCTTTTCTGTTTGCAGATCGCTCAGATAATCACCATGCCAGCCAATCATTTTCCTGTTGGTAGCAACATGACCACAGTGCACCTATCTTCTGATGGCACGTACTTTTATTGGATTTGGTCTCCAGCAAGTCTAAATGAGAAGACCCCGAAGGGTCACTCTGTGTTTATGGACATCTTTGAAGTAAATGTAAGTTGTAACTTTCGTTACTCTAAATCAGTTATCTCCAAACTGCGGCTCAGGGGCCGGATTCTGCCCTTTGCTTGCCTTGGGGCACCATTCCTCCCACTGACGTTAACAATGGGGCATAATTCCTGCCACTGACACCAATGAAGGGACACTATTCCTCCCACTGACACCAATGTTGGGGCACTATCCATCCCAGTGACATCAATGATGGGGTACTAATTCATCCCACTGCCACCAATGATGGGGCACTTTTTCTCTCACTGACACACCAATGATGGGGCACTATTTCTCTCACTGACACACCAATGATGGGGCACTATTTCTCTGACTGACACACCAGTGATGGGGCACTATTCCTCCCACTGACACCAATGATAGGGCACTATTGCTCCCACTGACACCAGTGATGGGGCACTATTGCTCCCACTGACACCAGTGATGGGGCACTATTGCTCCCACTGACACCAGTGATGGGGCACTATTGCTCCTGCTGACACCAGTGATGGGGCACTATTGCTCCCACTGACGGGGCACCATTGCTCCCGCTGACACCAGTGATGGGGCACTATTGCTCCCACTGACGGGGCACCATTGCTCCAGCTGACACCAGTGATGGGGCACTATTGCTCCCACTGACGGGGCACCATTGCTCCCGCTGACACCAGTGATGGGTCACCATTGCTCCCGCTGACACCAGTGATGGGTCACCATTGCTCCCGCTGACACCAGTGATGGGGCACCATTGCTCCCGCTGACACCAGTGATGGGGCACCATTGCTCCCGCTGACACCAGTGATGGGGCACCATTGCTCCCGCTGACACCAGTGATGGGGCACCATTGCTCCCGCTGACACCAGTGATGGGGCACCATTGCTCCTGCTGACACCAGTGATGGGGCACCATTGCCCCCGCTGACACCAATGATGGGACACTATTCCTCTCATTCTTTCATTGTTACAGACATCAGGACATCTCTACTTCTGTTGGCCACAGTCTGGCCCCTCTAAAGTCTTGAAGGATAATAAACTAGCTCTTGGTTTTAGAAAGTTTAGATATCCCTGCTCTAAATAAGATGGCCTTCTGTGCCAGTTTTTCCCAGCTCATACCAGTTTCTGACCTCACAAATGCTCTTTTAGCTGAATGGGTACAAATTCCCACAGACACACTACAACGTTTTGTAAAAAGCTTTCCTAGGAGGGTGAAGGCTGTTAGTCACAAAGAGGGGATCACCCATGATTTGAATACTGGTGGTGTGAGAACTCATAAGGGGGTTATAGTTGTCCACATTTTGTCCATATATGGTATGTATGGTGACGCTTTCTGAATGATAAGCAAGATGTGGCTGTTGCCTCTTTTTTATGTAATATATTTATTTGACTGTTCCATTTGCTTATAACACTTGTATGTGTACTCGTGTGCTAGGGAGAAAATGGAGTGTACATGGCGAATCCTCTTCATGAGCGCATTATTCTCATGAGGAAAGAGGGCGAGTCAGCCAAAAGTATTAATGAAATGCTCCTCAGTCGATTATCTAGATACAGAGCTTCTCCATCTGCAACCCTTGCTGCTCTAACTGGATCAACAATCTCTAATACACTGAAAGAGGACCAAACTGGTGAGTGCAGTGATGTCTGTCCTATGTACCGAGCAATGCTATGTAGTGCCATGGTATACTAGTGTATTTCTATATGCCTTTGAGGATTTCTTTAAGCACTGAATGTCCATTAGTATCTGGTGCTCATGTGTTTGGGGCCAATAAAAGTGTTTTAGCTGAATTTTTAATAGTGTCCTAAAAAGGTATTTTTTTTTCTTTTTAAGTTCACACACTGAGCACAATTAAAAGAAAAAAAGTTTCCCAGTAAACGATTTGTTAAAATTTGACACTTGCAGTTTACAACTTGTTGCTGGCTTCTGCTTCCTCAGTTCTGCTTCCCTTAACTTTTGGTCTTCATAGAAAGGAGTTAACCATGGACAGTACAATCTCCAGTTACTCTGTTATCTTGGAGAAGGGGGGAGCAGGGGAGTGCCTTGCCATCCTAGGGCTGTGTGTTTATATTGATGCACACAGTGTAGAGAGACACAACTGTAGTCCCTGCATTTAAGCGTGGCACCATAGGATGCAGCAAAGGAAAGAAACTGAAACAGGAAACCTGGGTCACAGGTCATGGCACCAGATTAACCTGGAACATGGAATAAAAGATAAAGAAGCTGCATACCATATGATCTAATCTGTTACTGGAAATGCTAAAAATAAAAGAATAAGAAATGGTTTACTATTGCTTTAACCACTTGCCGACCGCCTAACTGGGAAAATATATTATTACTTTTCAGTTTAATACTGGTGTTGTGGCTAAAGCTAGATGCCATAACCCTGGTATTACAATTTTCTGCTGCTGCCACTCTTTCCGATAAAAGTGATCCAAGAGGCTGATTAGAGCCTGGATCACTTTTAGAAGTGGCGGTAGGGATTTTCCTCCCAACCCCTCACCCCCCTCTTGCTGCTTTTCGGTGGTTCTCGAGCCTCCGGCAGTTGTGACAGCTGACCATAGAGATTAGCAGAGGAAAGATGGCCTCCGCTTATCTCTTTGACCTTGAAGGCTCACCTCTGGTTCACGGCCAATGTAAACAATGCCTTTTTTTTTACAGGATTAGATCAATAGTTTTTTGTTTATTTTTTATCTAAAGCATCACCTATGGAGATTTTTTAATTACTATAGTTTGGCACCATTCCATGAGAATGCACAATTTTAAACCATGGCATGTTGGGTATCTATTTACTCGGCCTAACATCATCCTTCATATTTTACTAATTCCAAAATTCAAAAAAATGCGTTTAAATATATATATATATATATTTTTTTTTAAATAAAGTGTATTTTTCCCCCAAAAAAATTGCTTCGCAAATATAGCATGACTTAAAGAATTGCAACGAACACCATTTTATCCTCTAGGGACGCCATTAAAAAAAGATATATAACGTCTTGGGGGTCAAAGTAATTTTCTAACAAAAAACCCTGATTTTTACTTGTAAATAAAAAGTGTCAGAATAGGCCTGGTCCTTAAAGCGGAGTTCCACCCTAGTTATACATTTTTTTATAAAAATACCCCCGGGACAGTCAGGGCTAGCACATTCCACAATGGCTAGCCTCTGATCTGTCCCGGGTTGCACTTACCTTTCAGGAGAAAAACTTACCTTGAAATTGTCTTCTCCAGCGCTGCCATCTCGGGTGTGGGCAGCTTGAAGCCAGCGCGATCCTCTTCCGCGTCCTCTTCGGTCCTCTTCCTCCTTCTTCGGTCCCACGATGCACTGCAGCGGCCCCGACGTCACTTCCGGGTCGCGCGCGTCATCCCTCCACAGCTTCTGGGCATGCCCAGAAGCTGTTTAGAAGGGAATAACGCGCGCGCCCCGGAACTGACGTCGGGGCCGGTGCAGGCGCAATGATTCCTGGGAGCGATGACGTTCAGCTCCCAGGAATCATTGCAAAAGCCAGGAAGTGACGAATCGCCGTGGCCGCCGAGGGGAGGAAGAAGGAAGTAAGGTGAGTATATTTTCTCTAAAAGGTAAGTGAAAAAAAAAAAAAAATTGCGATTATCCATTTGTTTTTCAGGTGACCGGGAGCGAGAAGATGGAGGTAAGTATAAATTTCGGGTGGAACTCCGCTTTAAGTGGTATTAAAGTCCTGCAGTCCACAGTTTGTGTGATAGGCTGCATGAGAACTTTACAGGGATTCCCAAACTATGGCCCTCTAGTTGTTCAGGAACTACAATTCCCATCATGCCTAGTCATGTCTGTGAATGTCAGAGTTTTACAATGCCTCATGGGATGTGTAGTTCCGCAACAGCTGGAGGGCCGTAGTTTGGGAATCCCTGACTTATGACATCTACCATTCATTCTACTATCCAGAAAGGCCTATGCTTGATCAGCAAAGAAGTCTCTGAAATGCATTCAAGTCCAAGGCCTACCGAGTGCAAGACCACTGGTACTGACCAGTTTGCCACTATGTTGGTAGTAGTTACCCGTTTCCAATCTGTTGATGCTACAAGAAAATATTGGTTGTATGTCTACATGTAGCTCACAAGAGCTACTTTATATAAAAAAAATCTCTTTCACATTGTGCAAAATAAAAATGTAAGTGCTTATCATATTGTAAAATTGTTTTATATAACTTTTGTTACAGCTGCAAACACAAGCTGTGGCCTGCCTCTGAAAATGTTAAGAAAAACTCCCATGTACACATGCGGCACGTATTTGGTACTTATAGTACCTCCCCCAGGAGGATCGGGCAGTTCAGCAACCAGATCTTTGTTCGGTGGAACTACTGGTTTGTCATCTTTAAAAAGTAAGTAGTGTGAAATGTGTCCTAAGGCTTCCAGGTGCAGCTGTTGCCTTCACGTATTTGAAATATTAGCTACCTGGCTGTCGTTCTGGTACTTTTAGTACTTAATTACTGTCCCTAAAAATTATACATATTAGGAGTTCTGACTTCATTCTGACTTTCCTGATTTGCATTCTTGGCTAGTGTATACTTTTTCAGAGAAAAATAGAAGCAGTGAGGAAGCTGGCATTTTCAAAAGGAGGCATGAGATGGCCACCTTTATATTTCTCCCAGTACAGGTTTGTTTAAGTGTTTTAAAAAGACCTTTGCTGGGTGGCTATGTTTTCTAACATGGCCGCATCTTTAAAAGAGAAATATGGGCTTTATTTTTTTAAGAATCCTACTTGACTAGCTGGATGCAGCATTGGTCTCCCGTTGGCTCTATCACTGAGAACTGAGCAATCAAACACCGCTGGTCGCTGAGCAGACAGCTGTTTGACTATCCATCACCGGCTCTCTGCTCTGCCCCCTCCTCACTAATTGGAGCGCTGGGCTGTGGAGGGGGCAGCAAGCGGCCGGCTCAGGCTCTCAGCGGCTCGGTGAGAGGCCGAGCCAGGTGTTGGCACCAGGCCTGTGGGCTGATCCTGACCACATGGTCACGATCTTGCCCGAACCTGGACCGGCTCTGTGACGCCAGTTGGCTTTAGCCCGCTGTCTGCTGAAAACGGGTTACAGGAGGGCAGAATAAACTGCACTTCTGTGTTCCACAGGAGAAGTGCAGCCAAATGAGCTTTGGCTGTACATCACCTTTAAATTCAAATTTTTAAACATTTACTATAGTGTCCTTATGCTTTCACTACAATATATGTAAGAGCTTGTTAATTGGGCAAAGAAAAGGAAGCCTGTGTAAGCGCTGAGATACTTCAATTGTAATTCACATGAGGCTGAGATTTGTCTTTTTACTCCGTGTGACAGTGCTAGGCCTGCCACCAAGAACCAGCACTGTCGCATGAGGAAAGCGAGCGAGTCAGTTGCTCTTCTGTGTATCCGAAGGTACTGGAGATTTTTACTTACTGCATGGACAAATCGCAAATTTGATTTAAAGATAAACATTTCTTTTTTAGTTTTGTTTTGTGCAGGGAAGGATTAAAGTAGAACTATAGGCTAAACTTTTTTTTTTTTTTTCTTTTTCATTTTGGATAGATAAAGGGAGGGTTATAACCCCTGTCAGATTTTTTTTTATTTATTTTTTTTCGCCATCTGTGTTCCATTGTGGAGATTTTCCTTTACTTCCTGTCCCATAGATAAACAAGAAGTGACACAAAATCCCTGCAAAATAAGGGAATTTCTTGGGGACCCCCAGGCCACCTAATGTGTCCCTATTGGAAGTTTTTCTCTGTTACTTTTCTGGGGACAACCCAAAATGTAGGATTTGACTTGCTTTCAATTATAATGGTAAACAGGACAAATATAGAGGAAGAATCTCCCTAAGGGGGGCACTGACAGGTGTTCTAATCGCTCTGTATTCTATCCAAAATGAAAAAAAGTTTTGCCCTTTTGTGTGTACCTTAAAATCTACTCCGACCTACTTTTTTCCTTCTGTGTCCGCTCCAAAGTGAACTGAATTCCCATTTTAGGGAATTCTCAAAGGAATTAAAGTCCCCAATGAAGGATATTCCCTCACCTGTTGCTCTGACAACCTTGATTTTTTGTGTACTCTCGCTCTCATTGACAATGGTCACCAAGACAAATAGAGGGTGAATCTCCCTAGCAGGTACACGCAATAAAAACTTGACAGGGGGCCTAATCTTTCCCTACTCAATCCAAAACAAAACACATTTGCCTTCATCACTTTAAGAGGCGGTTCACATACAGGCGACCCGACTTCCCGGGGCGACCTGTGAAGTCGCGGTGCACAGCGCGCACCGCGACCTCGGAGCGGCATGCACGTACTTCATATCATTGAAGTCAATGCAGGTCGCTCCAGGTTGCCCCAAAGTAGTACAGGACCCTTTTTCTAAGTCGGAGCAACTTGTGTCGCTCCTATTAGAACGGGTCCTTTGCTACTCTATGGCAGGCGACTTGTCAGGCGACCAGGTCGCCTGACAAGTCGCCCCAGTGTGAACGGGGTCTTAAGTAGAACTAAATGTATTGTTTTCATTTTGGATAGTGTAAAGGGGTGTTTACAACCCCTGCTAGTTTTTCTTTTTCTCCATCTGTCCTTTTTAGGAGATTCCACTTCCTATTCCAAAGCCAAAACAGAAAGTGAGGGCATATCCCTCCAAATTGAGGGAATCCCTGGTTGTCACCAGGGTTACTAGAACTAGTGTCCCCATTGGAGGATTTACCTCCTATTTCTGTTATGGGGACAACCAAGAATTTGGGATTTTCTTTCACTTTTTATAACAATGGTAAGCATGATAAATAGGGTGAATCTCTTCAATGGTGGAACAGACGGCTATAAAAACCCGGCTGGTGTTCTAATCCCACTCCACTCTATCCAAAACTAAAAATAGGTTTGGAATTTAGTTATACTTTGTTTTAAATGTTTGTATTCGGTTATAACAGAGCTGCTCATGTTGTCCTTCCTTTTAATTACAAAAGAGCTCTTGTTTGAATGTGCTGAGAAATAGTAGGTTAAGTTTGTGTCTTTTTAAATAGTACATGTGATCGCTGTAGAGAGCAGCCCGCCAGCTGTGTTTATATTTGAGACCAATGTCAATCCAATGTTCTGTTCTCTACACTGATTTTCCTTACAAATTTTCCACATTACTCTTATTTCCAACTTGTCTGGGATACCTGTGGCTTCTGTCTCTAAAGTGATTTCTGTTTAAGAAGTGATAGCTCTGTTGCATTTGGAAGTCTGTTGATTATAAAAAATCAATCATTTTTGAACTGCTTAAAGGTAATAAGAAATACCTCAAGCAGTTGTAGGTACAGTGAGGGAAAAAAGTATTTGATCCCCTGCTGATTTTGTACGTTTGCCCACTGACAAAGAAATGATCAGTCTATAAATTTAATGGTAGGTTTATTTTAACAGTGAAAGACAGATTAACAACAAAAATATCCAGAAAAAGGCATTTAAAAAAAGTTTGATTTGCTTTGCATTTTAATGAGTGAAATTAGTATTTGACCCCTTCACAAAACATGACTTAGTACTTGGTGGCAAAACCTTTGTTGGCAATCACAGGGGTCCGAAGTTTCTTGTAGTTGGACAGCAATTTGCACATATCTCGGGGGGGATTTTGTCTCCCTCCTCTTTCGCTAGGCTCTCCGAGTCATTAAGGATTCGAGGCTGACGTTTGGTTGGGCCGCTCCAGGACCTTAATGTGCTTCTTCTTGAGCCATCCCCTTGCTTTAGCTGTGTGTTTTGGGTCTTTGTCATGCTGGAATACCCATCCACGACCCGTTGTCAATTCTCTGGCTGAGGGAAGGAGATTCTCACCCAAGATTTGACAGTAAATTGCCCCCGTCCATCGTCCCTTTGATGCAGTGAAGATGTCCTGTCCCCTTAGCAGAAAAACGACCCCAAAGCATAAGATTTCCACCTCCATGTTTGACGGCGGGGATGGTGTTCTTGGGGTTATAGGCAGTATTCCTCCTCTAAACACTGCGAGTTGACCTGATGCCAAAGAGCTTGATTTTGGTCTCATCTGCCCACAAAACTTTCACCCAGTTCACCTCTAAATCATTCAGATGTTCATTAGACAACTTCAGACGGGCCTGTACATGTTCTTTCTTGAGCAGAAAGACTTTGTGGTCGCTGCAGAATTTCCCTCCTTTACGGCATAGTGTGTTACCAATTGTTTTCTTGGAGGCTATGGTCCCAACTGCCTTGAGATCATTGACAAGATTCTCCTCTTTAGTTCTTTGCTGATTCCTTACTGTCCTCATGATCATTGAAACTCCAGGAGGTGAGATCTTGCATGGGTTATACGCCACCTATTGGTGAATGGACACTGGCAAACCAAAAAGACAGGAAGTCTCCCCTCTATACAACTCCTCCCATGCAGGAAGTACCTCATTTTTTTCACCGGTGTCTTGAAGGTGATGGTCTTGTTTGGAGAAGCTCTCCACATTCTAAGGATATGTTATGGTCCTGGATCCTGCAGGATCTAAGGGGCTATGTGATCGGATCCATCTGGATAGTGAAATACTAAAATGGATGGTACCCGAGCCTCGGTAGATGGAAGACTGCGAGGTGTTGCATGTAATGTGACCCCTTGGGCACTGCACCCTGGGATCCAGACCCTTGGTAAGACTGACTCCAAAAGCGATCCGGCAGGGTGCTCTTCAATTCCAAGGGAGTGGCCCCAAGATTTTAGGGGAACCCGGTCCTTGAAGGTCCACAAGTAACAGGACCCACCATGATGGGTGTAGGTTGGATTCTAGCTAAAATCTCGGTTTTTCCAACGTACCCGCAGATCTGTTAAAGAAAAAATATTTTTTTAGGCTCTAGACCAGGAGTAGGGAACATTTTTTCTGCCAAGGGTCATTTGGATATTTATAACATCATTCAGGGGCCATAAAAAATTATCAACTTAAAAATTTGCCTGTTTGGTCAAACATTTAATTAACTCACCCCTAATGTGATGGCTGGAGCTTCCTCTCTTCGGTGAGGTGTGTGATGTTAGCTTGTATTGATGATGTTGCTACTCGCAACTGGTTTTCCAGGTTTACGTTGGTCAGTATGGAGCGCAGTCGATTACAGTGGTAAGTTTTGAAAAGTACTGCTGGTGGGTACTGCTGGCTCAGGCTGGTACTGCTGGCTGGTCCAGCTGGGGGTACTGCTGTCTGGTACTGATGGCTGGTCCAGCTGTGGGTACTGCTTACTGGTACTGCTGGCTCAGGCTTGTACCGCTGGTGGGTACAGCTGGCTGGTACCGCTGGTGGGTACAGCTGGATGGTACCGCTGGTGGGTACAGCTGGCTGGTACCACTGGTGGGTACAGCTGGCTGGTACCACTGGTGGCTACTGCTGGCTGGTACTGCCGTGGGTACTGCTGGCTCAGGCTGGTACTGCTGGCTGGGACTGCTGGTGGGTACAGCTGGCTGGTACTGCCGTGGGTACTGTTGGCTCAGGCTGGTACTGCTATGGGTACTGCTGGCTGGAATTACTGTGGGTACTGCTGGCTGGTACTGTGCTGTGGATACTGCTGGCTTAGGCTGGTACTGCTGGCTAGGGGTGGCGCCGCGCTGGAGGAAGATGGAGGCAATGCTTCCTGTATTGGTCACAGGCGGATTGCATTTGATATCACTCCACCTGTGACTCACTCCGACTGTCAGGACGGAGCTGGAACCATACAGGAAACATCGGCTCCATTCTGACAGCTCAGCTGAGAAACACAGACTCAGCGGCAGGGGGGCTGGACCAAATGACTACCCCTGCTCTAGACCATCTGAAATCACAGGGAGTGATTACAGAAATTCTAGCCAACAAGAAGTTCAGGGGCTTCTACTCAAACCTTTTCATACTCCCCAAACCAAACGGAGACCTATTCTGGATCTCAAGGCCCTAAATCAGATTCTAAACATTTGCCTGTTTCGAATTGAGTCAATTCATTCAGTCGTTGCTTCTCTGCGAGGAGGAGAATTTTTGTCATCCATAGACATCAAAGATGCGTACCCATGAGTGCCAATTTTCCGGGCCCATCTAGGGATTCTGCGGTTTGCAGTGGGAGACCGCCATTTTCAGTTCGTGGCTTTGCCCTTCGGGTTAGCCACAGCTCCACGTGTGTTCACAAAAACTCTGGCTCTGGTATTGGCAATACCAAGATCTCAGGGGATAGCGATTGTAGAATACCTAGACTAGCCTGCTTCAAGTCTAAGCCAGAATGTGTCCCAGTCAGTTCAGTCTTTAGAACGTCTGGGTTAGGTTCTGAACATGGCAAAGGCAGCGTTACAGCCGCTTCAATGTCTTGAATATTTAGGTCTCCTTTTGGACACCGTGCATGCAAAGGTGTTTTGTCGCCAAGAAACGTCAAGGACGTGAAGAATCTTGTCCGGATTGTAAGAGGGAAGAAATACCCTTCTGTACGCCTTTGCAACTGAGGTACTTCCAGTATGGGAGGGGTTATATAGAAGGGGACTTCCTGTCTTTTTGGTTTGCCAGTGTCCATTCACCTATAGGTGGCGTGTAACCCAGATAGTAATTATTATGGCTGCTCTGTGTCCCGTGATGAACTCCAAAAAATGCATTTTACAGGTAAGAATGTAGGAAAATCCAATTATTTTGTGTTTCTTCCATTTGCGAGAATTCCCACCAACTCTCATCACCCTCTCACCAAGCTGCTTGGCGATGGTCTTGTAGCCCAGTGTTTCTCAACTCCGGTCCTCAGGGCACACTAACAAGCCAGATTTTAAGTATTACCTTGGGGCGATGCAGACTAGAATACTGCAATCACTGGGCAGCAAATGATATCACCTGTGATGTATTTCAGTTATCTTATAAACCTGGCCTGTTAGTGTGCCATGAGGACCGGAGTTGAGAAACACAAGCTGAGATTAGGAGCACTACCTTTAAGAGAGTGCTCCAAAAATCAGCTTATTACCTGTATAGAGGACCTTCTGGCGGCCAGAAATCTTGCTGATTGATCGGGGATTAAATACTTATTTCACTCATTAAAATGCAAATTAATTTATAACTTTTTTTAAATACATTTTTGTGGATATTTTTGTTCTGTCTCTCACTGTTAAAATAAACCTACCATTAAAACTATAGACTGATTATTTCTTTGTCAGTGGGGAAACAAATACTTTTTTTTTCCCTCACTATAAACATTACACAGGAAGTTCTTTGGCTCCATTCTGGAGAATTAGCTGGGGGTTCAGGCATGGATGGGCAGAGAGATCAGAGCATACAGCTCCAACTCTGCATTCCCAGTGCTGCCTGCCACAAACACAGCAAAACCGAGAACTGATCACTCCTAATTAACAAAGGAGCTTGCGCCATCTTTTATGTTTATAAGAGTGGCGCATGCTTGTGCTTGCACCGATGTTTAATTCTTCCATTCTCTCTTCTCTTTACTGTGGTGTTGGAGGGAGGTATAGCTGGTTTAAATATGATATAATATGAAAGAGCCAGTAGAAAATGATGTAGGTTGTTCACATTTCACAGTAGCTACTATGGCATAACTTTCTCTCATCTTGTTGTAAAACTTCATGAATGGTTTGCCTATTTATAGTCAACTTTAGGGAATTATCCCAACAGATTATCTTTGGGTGGAGTTGTCTAGATTCAAAATTTGATAATCCTAGTATGTGTACTGTATGTATGAATGTGAGTAGGGACTAATTAGATTGCAAGCTCCTTGAGGGCAGGGACTAATGTGAATGTACAATATATATGTGTAAAGCACTACATAAATTGACAGTGCTATATACAGTCAGAATATTGGCACCCCTGCATTTCTGTCAGATAATGCACCACTTCGCCCAGAAAATTGTTAAAATTACAAATGTTTAGGCATTCTCATGTTTATTTCTTTTGTTTGTATTGGTATGACACAAAAAAGTGGAGAAACAAAAGCCAAAATCTGACACATTCCACGCAAAACTGCAAAAATGGAGCAAATAACTGAAATCAATAGAGATGCACCGAAATTTCGGCTGCCGAAACATAGCCAAAAATGGTGTTTTCGGCATTTTGCGGATAAGAGGAAAAGGTGCAGACAATGGCGTTGAAAACGCACAAGATTTTGCCATAAATGCACAACGATTTTATCGAGAATTTATGGCGATTTTACTGTGATCTGACTGCAATTTTGCGCTGATTTTTTTTCACCATTTTACTGTACTTATGGCCTGTTTTTCATAGGTCATGTAGTTCAAAAACATAACACGAGTGCGTTAATGATGCATTCTTGCTGCATTTTTAATGCATTTAACGGGAAGGTGCCTTTTTGGTGCAGTTTTTTTTAACTGACCAAAAATAGCAACAAGCTAGATTTTTAACACCACAACAGAAGCGCAACGGACCAGTGTAAAGACATACATGACATTTTTAACGGGATACATTTTTCTTGAGCTTTTCATTCGCTAAAGGTGCTAATAATGGCCGACAAATTCATATTCATTTAAATTGATATTAATTTAAAAGTCGAATATAAAAACATAAATATTTTTTAAAAACTACCATTTTCAGCCAAGTGCATCTTGCATTTTCGGTTTTGGCATCAAAGTTTCCATTCCACGCACCTCTAGAAATCAATAGTTTCCTGTAACCATCAGTCAGTTTCTTACACCTCTCTGCTGGAATTTTGGACCACTGTTCTTTCGCCAATTGCTCCAGGTCTCTCAGATTGGAAGGGTTTCTTTTCCTTTCCTTTTGTGGACATCTCTCCACAGATGCTCTATGGGATTTAGATCTGGACTAATTGCTAACCAGTTCAGTACTCTCCAGCACTTTGTCTTAAACCATTTTTGGGTGCTTTTTGGCAAGTGCTTTGGGTCCCGCTGTAAGACCCATTATCGCTGACGGAGACCCAACTTTCTGACACTTGGCCCTACCTTGCGCCCCAGAATTCTTAGTCTTCAGATTTCATAATGCCATTCACGCAGTCAAGACATCCAGTGCCTAAAGCAGCAAAGCAACCCCCAAAACATCAGTGAACCTCCACCATGTTTGACTGTAGGGACTGTATTCTTTTCTTTAAAGGCATCATTTCTTTTTCTGAAAACAGTAGAATGATGGGCTTTCACCAAAAAGCTGTCATTTTGTTTAGTCTGTCAACAGCACATTCTCCCAAAAAGTACGTTTTGGCAAACTCTTTGATCAATTTTTTTCTTTCGTCCGCGTCCAGGAAGATAGGCTACAGTGCCATGGGCTGTAATCTTCATGACAATGTTGTGCACAGTGGACACAGGAACATTAAGATCTCTGGAGATAGACTTGTAACCTTGAGATTGTCCATGCTTTTCCACAACTTCTGTTATCAAACCCTCAGACAATTCTTTGCTGCTCTTTCTCTTCTCCATGCTTCATGTGGCACTCAGAGACACACAACAGAAAGGTTAACTAAATTGTTTCCTCATTTTAACTGGTTACAGGTGTGATTTCTATATTGTCAGCATCTGTTAGTTCATACAGGTGAATTTAATTGCAAAATACAGGAGCATCACAAGCTTGGAATTTCTTACAATTTTGAGAGCGCCAATAGTTTTGTCCAGTCCATTTTTGGAGTTTTGCGTGGAATGTGTGATTTGGCTTTTTGTTTCTCCACTTTTTTTGTGTCATACCAATAAAAACAAAAGAAATAAAAATGCCTAAACATTTGTAATTGCATCGATTTTCTGGGCAAAGTGGCGCATTATCTGACAAAAATGCAGAGGTGCCAATATTTTTGCCCATTACTAGGTACCAATAATAAATATATTACATATAGGGAGTACTTTTTAATGAAAAAGGAAAAACTGGTGCCTTGTCGATTTGTCGTATAACATGTACCCTGTTATAAGTTTTTTGTTAGGGTTTTTCAATGAGTCTTCACATGTTTCATTTTTATAAACCAACAATAAGTTTGTCGTGATCTGAAAATACTGCATGTTCTCCAAGAGTTCTGCTTTTTCATATGAGCTAAATCATCACATCTCTGTTGCAGTTCTTGCTTCCAGTCTGGTGTTTAACATTTCTGATGGGCAGTTCACAAACCGAGCCGACCTCATTGATGCTGCTGGCAGCTCTCTTGGACGTGGAGCACTAGTAACTGGACTTGGTAAGACATTTTAGCTAAGACTATTTTATATGGTGTTTAGTCACCTTCATAATTGCCCTTTTTTACTTAGTTGTAAGCCAGGAGTGGGGCATAATTATAAGCCTTGTCTGCTGTTTGGATTGCCATTGTAAAGATTGCCCTCACTTCCTGTCCTGGTGACACACACCAACCGGGACAGAAACTAAGAGGAAATAGTGTAAGTGGAGTTTACAGCATTAAATAGGTGAGGTATAAACTCTACTGTGATGATATGCGTGGCCAGACCACTGCCCTTCTCACCAACTCGTGTCAAAAGACTAGTCGGCATCACTCCCCGCTGTCAGTTATGCAACAATGACACTCTAAGCTGCGCCCTGCACAATGATTTTTCAGCTTGCGGGTTCACAATCTAAGTGACAACAGACTGAGAGTAATTGTCACTGGGTTAAGGTAATGAAGCAGTTAACCCTTTAAACTACCACCACCCGCTTTACCGAAAGCCAGCAAGAACATTTCACAAGCTTAGCAAAAACGGTTATAAAAAATAAACATCTGTACACACGCTGTCACCACAGATAGGTATATTCATATTCATAAGACACAGGTTCTTTTTGTTTTCATTAGCATATATAGAAATAATTTTAACACTTTTAAAATAATTGTTTAATAATAAAAACGTAAAACAAATGGTGTAAATAAAATATGTACAAAAAAAGATATTACAAAGAAATAGAGACTGCAAGCACAGAAGATAAAGCGGTGAAAAATGAAGAATACTTGCAAGTCCTGTTTCAGCAGACGTTTAGTATGTGAGCAAGGTGATCTATTGGCTCTCCTAACTTGACAGGTCATCTTTTGCTTGATGGTACATGAGAGCTGCCAAAATATGGATGCATTCCACTTTTCTTCACATCAAGGGGGGTGGTGACAGAGACCATCTGAGCAATCATCTGGTCTAAGGTGTGGTTGGTGGGATGGCACCACGTTTATGACCAAGTCCCAGATATAGTTTTCTATAAGTATTCAAATCTCTGAATATTTGTAGGTTACAGCCGGCTATCCTGCATATTATTGTGCAGCATGTAATTTGCTCCAAAATGGTTATAGATATAGCTGTAGGTATCTGTTAAAACTCCTGTCACTCAAGTGTGCAAGTCAGACATTTTTATTAGGGTTTTCCAGACTGAAGTGAACAAAATGGCTGCTACACATACAGCTATTAATGTGCCTAGTACACACGACCATTACATCTTTCTCTGTCTACTAAAAAGTGTATTTAAGGCTGTTTGTGTGAAAAATTAGCTATCCCCTCACTTTTCATCCCAGTGACACCTGCCCATCTGATAGTTATATTTCAACCATGTCGTCCTGAAATATAAAAAAGTTTTAGCAATAGTTGTGCTTTAATGATTTGATTTTTTTTTTGTTTGTGTGTGTTTTGCAGGAGCTTGCTATGATACTATGAATAACATGATCTGGACCTGTTCCAATGATTACATTGATCAGTGGTGTAATCCAGGGAACCAGGCCTTCCATGTGGTTTGTCAGCGATTAGGGGTTACTCACATCATTGCTGACCCAAAAGGTAAGGTTTATTGATTGCTTAAACATTGGTACCTTTTGCTCTGTTATCTCTATATTGAGTCCAGTGGTTACCATTCATTTTTAGTAGTATTTGTGTCAGCTCGTTTAGTGATCACCGCACTATCATTCCGGGCTTATGTGCTTCGCTCCAGATGCAACTGTTTTCTCCCTCTAAACCAGAGAAGTTATTTTGCATCAGCATAAAATATTCTAGGAAGAGTTTGTGCAGAACTGGGTAAGAATGTAAGGCTGGCAATATATTATACAATTCTCTTGTACAATCTTCCCTTAGTTACCAAAACCATATAATATGAGGCTAAACCTAAACCCTTTCAATTTGTATGCTATCAGACAGGCCCCTGCACTACGTAGTTCAAGGTAAATCTAAAGGAAATTGAATAGGAAAATTTTATAATATATGGCCAGCTTTAAGGCTAGTACACACTAGTATTTTTTTTTTTTTTTCAACCCAGCAGGACTGAACGAAAAAATCCGGAGGAGCCGATGTACTAACTAACCAATGTTAGTACAGCTACCTCCTCCGCTGTTCTATTGTGTTCTGATCGGCAAAACACTCTGGTCAGCACTCGCGCTGATCGGAAGCCGATCGTCAGACTTTTCCTGTCATGACCCTTTCACAGAAGCCGGCCTGGCTGCAGCACACACGGGCCGAATGTCGACCGGTTTCTATTGATCCAGCTGATGCCATCCGACATTCGGCCTGTGTGTTCTGGGCTTCTGACTGGATTTAGAACTGCGTCTGGTTATACTAACCCTGGGAGAAGAGGCTTTTTTTTACCTTGAGGGAGTCAGTTACATAATTGGTATCTTAAATCATTGTAGGTAAAAGAAGATTCTTACAGAGCAGCTGAAAATAACATTCCTTTCAAAGTTTGAACAACATGGTTTCCACTGTCCTTAGTAGCAGGGCATTGCTAATCCAAAGTATGTCAGTGCAGAAAGTCTAAGCCGCAGGGGTGTCCAACCTTTTGACCTTCCTGGGCCACCATGTAAGAGGAGTAAATGTTTTGGGCCACACTTAAATATACTAACAATAAGGATAGTGGATAAGCAGAAAAAGTCAGACAGATCCCAAGTTAACGATCACTGATATAGATAATGTACCTATCTGAGTAATAACACATCATTTTTTTTTTTGTAATATTTTTTATTGTAAAGTAAATCAGGGCAACATAAAACTAGTGTGATATTGGACACTGTCTTTGATAAATGAACACATCAGTATCTGGTTGGATGGAAGTAGTTGCCATTCTCAATGAATTCTCAAGGTGGCAGTCTTTATTATTGATTGGACCCTGGGCAAACATTTTCTTGGGCCCTCCCAAATCCACTTATCAACTATTCTCTGGCAGTGCGGGCTCAAAGGGCAGCTGCTTTAGGCCCCACAACAATGACTGGGCCCGAGGCAGCTGCCCCTTTTGCCCTGCCTTAAAGACGGCCCTGTGCTAGTCAGATATTTTGGATCTATTTTTCCCTTCCTGTGCTTCATCCTTGAAAACAGGTGATCACAAATATAGGTGCTGCCAAAAACTGATGACATGAATAAGGTGTGATTGTAAAGACCCTGTCCAATTTTTATTGGCTGCATGTGTTTTCAAATGTAAACACGTTTTCTTTAAAAATTCCCCTAAAAATCAACATTTTATAAATAAGTTTACGATTTTGTGTTGAGCTGCATTCATAGCCATCTTGGGCAGCAGGTTGGACACCCCTGGTTTAAGGCATTGTCACTAGTCATGTGTGCATTTACCAGAAAGTGTCATACATGGGATGTTTGTGACCATAGCCATTTTGACACTTTTCCAAAAAAGGAATAAAAGGTCAGCTACTGTATTACTGGTACATATATTTGAGATCCACAGAATATTGTGTTTTGCCTGATACAGAAAATTTTGACGTGAACCTTTTGTGGAATTTTAATAGAAAAGGTCCTCACAAAGAACAGACACATCACAATATCTGCCATTACCTGTTTTCAAATTAAGTCTTGTCTATGCTCTTCTCTGATTTAGTCTCACATTGTTACTGAGGCCTGACTTTCACTGACTTCATAGTTAATCCTTGGCAACTCCCATTAGGGAAACTGTCATTGGACGGGGGGATTGAGGCAATTCGAACAAAATAGAGGCCAACGCAATGATAATAGATAATATCTTGTTGTATCCATTTCTTGGCAGGTGATTACACTGTAATTTGTAGAAAATCTCAGGGTGAGAGGCTGCAACAGGGGGGCTAATTTATGTTAAACATTTGGGAAAATAACAAAGAACTGCATAGACTCCCACATTTACATGATTGTGTCATCTTTGGGCCAACATCTCAGTCTAGGATAAAGATGACACAATCTAGGATAAAGATGCTGATCCTTGATAATGTCTGAAAAAGAATGGTCAGGGGGAGTACTGTGACCTCTGTGAGAGCTAATAAATATCTGTAATTTTTAAGGTTCCAAATAACCTAATTGTATAGCACAGGGGTCCTCAAACTATGGCCCTCTAGTGGTTCAAGAACTACAATTCCCATCATGCCTAGTCATGTCTGTGAATGTCAGAGTTTTACAATGCCTCATGAAATGTGTAGTTCCGCAACATCTGGAGGGCCGTAGTTTGAAGATCCCTGGCTTGGATATTCATAGACCCTTGGGTTAGTTATTTACCCTAAGGTCCCTAGCTCACATTCCTACATATACATACTAATGCTAATTTAGGCAGGAGCCAATTACCTACCGGCATGTCTTTGGAGTGTGAGAGGAAGCCCACGCAGGCATAGGGAGAACATGCGAACTCCAGGCAGGTAGTGCCATGTTTGGTTCTTGGCTGCTGCACTCAGGTAATTGGACACTGGCAAAGCTATTAGAACACCTATTACCCTACTCTGAGATACCAGTTTTTGGCTAGTGTCCTGTAGGTGATGGACTAGGGTCCTGACATCATCAAGATCAAAGCGTGTAATACGTGATAGCAGCCTTAGCCTAACTCCATCATGGCCATATGCCCGACAAGTTTTTGCCCAAGGACTAAGCCCTGTGGGGGTGGGAGAAACATGTCGAGGGGTGTAGCCTGGATGGAGTTAGGCTGAGGCCGCCAACATGTATTACACGGCGGGTTTGTAAGGTGTGCAGTGGCTGAGATTTTTCTCTGTTTGTTCTATCATGTAGTGGGTATCAATTTAAATCAAGAATTGATATGGAAATTCAAGTGCATATAAAGCCATTTTTTGGGGGGGGAGATTTTTATTGTTATCCAGAACTGTGTTAGAGAGATTGTTTTTTCACTTTATGTCCTTGTAACAATGTTTTAGCAGACAGGAAGCAAGTAGAACTGGATCTTGTAATAGTTAAGTAAATATAAGAAAATGCCTCGATAGGTGGATGTTAGTCCAGAGAACTGGACATTACTAGTCAGGTGACATGTTTTATGCAGACTTCCTTGGTAATGCTCACATGTAATTCTGAGCCTCCCTGATTAAAGTAATTTGAATGCATAGAAGATCGTGGTGGGCCAGGAAAAGTGAGACTGGGAAGGAAAGATTTAGATGATGCTGAGAGTCCTCCAGCCAGAAAGTGAGACAGGCTGATGCCTAATGTCTAACTTGACGCAACTTCTAATGCAGCCTGCGAGAAGATAGGAATGTGTAGTAGAATCAGAGTAAACAATCTCCTTACAGGAGAGGGGCCTGTACAACCGTTCAAGGCTCAAGCTAAGGCTGGAGTTAAGCTTTGGTGTATTAGGATTAGCTGTTGGCCATTTTGTACTGACTGGTCAGGGCAAGAAACCTTATTTCTCTTACATCCTCTGACAGTCGCCGCCCACTCATTCAGTCTTCACCAATGGGTATTGACCTCTTATCCATAGGAGCAAGCTAGGCATAAGACTTGTTAGGCTCCATGTACACGGGACGCTGGAAATGGCCGTTTAGGAGCTGTTGGGCGTTTTTTTCAGAAGCCCCTGAACCTATCTACATTTTATCTTATCTGTCCATGTACACTGGGTCGTTTACAGTCATTTGCAGGCAGTTGCGTTCAGGGACTTTTTTTAGAACGCAATTATTTGCGTTCGAACGTGTGTTTCCCGGCGTTTCAAACGCACAAACGCGTCCGAACGCGATGACCCGCGTCTAGCGTTCGCGTTTTTCCATTTTAAAGGGGAATAACTTTTTTGACCTCTAGGAACGGTTCTAAACACAAACGCTGCTAAACGCCCGCTAAACGCGGGTACAAACGCGACTGAACGGACGTTTCAAACGTCCTAAAAATTCCAGCATTCAAAGGGACTTTTAACAACGTCCCGTGTACATGGAGCCTTAAAAACAAAGTAATTTACATAGACACACCTATGGGGGCTGTCCCACTGGTCCAATACCCCCCCTGCTATCAGCCATCCCAACTCAGTTTGTGGTCAGGGCAAGAAACCTTATTTATGTATGTTGCACCTATGACTTCAATACATCTTCCCTGAGGAATATTTGTTTGGAGCTCCTTAATGAAGTAATAAAATGGTTTTATAGGAAAGGAACAATCATAAGAAATCGTAGCAGTTGACTTGTTGGCTATGTCTTAAACCATTTAGCCTATGTAACCTTTCCTTTCACTTTTTCAGGGGAGGCTGTCACCACAAATGAGGTTATAAACCAACTACTTCATCATGTTGGAGCCATGTGTATTCACCAGCTCAATCTCTTGGCTAACAGCAATAACTTACCAATAACAACGTTCCTGGGTAAACAGCATCCAATTGAATCACACCATCTAAGTAGCATATGTGACATCATGGAGAAAGCTATGGTCAACGGGGATAAATGTATCATCCGTTGCATCCTTGTGGTATTTCAGGTAAACTGTTTTTATTAATGATTTTAATAATGATATTTTTTGTTCTGTGAAGTGTTCAGGTAGACTTTAGATTGGTCTTAACCACTTAAGCCCCGGAAGATTTGGCTCCTCAAAGACCAGGCCCTATTTTGTGATTCGGCACTGCATGACTTTAACGGACAATTGCGCGGTCGTGCGACGCTGTACCCAAACAAAATTGACTTTCTTTTTTTCCCCACAAATAGAGCTTTCTTTTGGTGGTATTTGATCACCTCTGTGATTTTTTATTTTTTGCGCTTTAAAAAAAAAAAAAAGACAATTTTGAAAAAATAACAATATTTTTCACATTTTTTTTATATGAAATTCCCAAAAAAAAAAAAAAAAGTAAAAATCAAAATTTTTTAACATTTTAGACCAATTTGTTTTCTGCTACATATGTTTGGTAAAAAAAAAATCGCAATAAGCGTATTTTGATTGGTTTGCTCAAAAGTTAATTTGTTTACTAACTACGGAAAAGATTTGTCATTTTTATTTTTTTTTTTTTTTTTTTTACTAGTAATGGCGGCGATCTGCGTGTTTTTTTTTTGGTTTTTTTTGCGGGACTGCGACATTGTGGAGGACAGATCGGACCCCTGACTGACATTTTTGACACTTTTGGGAGTACCAGTGACATTACTACAGTAATCAGTACCAGTGACATTACTACAGTAATCAGTACTATAAATATGCACTGTTACTGTCAAAATGACACTGGCAGGGAAGGGGTTAACTTTATTGGTGATCAAGGGGTTAAGTGTGTCCCTAGGGGTGTGATTCTAACTGTGGGGGGGCATGGCTTGTGATGTAACCACAGAGACATACGATCTTGCATAGCAGGATCGTATAGTCTGTGCACTTACATCAGGGAGAATGACAGAAGGCTGTGTTTACATCAGCCGTCTGTCTTTCTTCTCCCTCTCCTGCAGGAGATCGCGAGTGAGCGGCGGACATCGGAGCCGCCGGTCACTCGCACGCGTGCGCTCACCTCCTCCAGGCGGCTGAGCGAGTGACGTACCCCTACGTTACTTTGCCCAGCAGCGACTGCCTGCCGCAGTATATCTGTTATGTGGTTAAGCAAGTAAGCTCTAACCCCTGGCCAATTTCTTCTTTTATTTCCTTGGAAACAAAGAGTAGGCCTATCTCATTTATCCCTTTCTAAAATAAACTTCCATCTAATCATTTAATGTTTATATTAAGGCTTACCTATAGGTAGTGTAAATATATCCTAAACATGCACAGTTTAGGAGATATTTATTGACCTAGCAGCCAGTTAGGTCACTGGCGCATGCGCTCTGAAGGAACTGCCGTCCGTGCCGTTCTTCTGAGTATTGCGCCGTGACTGGCCGCTCCCACGCGTATGCGGGAGAGTAACATCATCGCTGCTCTGCCCAGTCACAGAGCCGGAGCCCGGAAGAAAGACTGATTATAGATGGATGCTGCTTCCAGCGATCACTTCACTTGAACGCTGCGTTTTCAGGTAAGTTTAACATAATGTGCTAGTATGCAATGCAATGCATACCTTTATGCCTTTGCCTTGCAGGTAAGTAAAAAAAAAAAAAAAAGTGCAGCGGTCTACACCTGCTTTAAGCTTGCTGGGAAAACTTGTGTTATGGGGATTGATCCTTTGTGTTCTCAGCGATTTGTAGGAAAGATGTTTATCACATGTCAACTGCATGCTGTTAGTGTGGCTGTCAAATTTGGACCAGGGACTGTGTCTGTACAGCCGCTGTGTCCCAATAGACATGAATGAGAATGCCTGCTTGCGGATGCACAGGATGCAAAGACAGCCCTTCGCACAGGTGAATGTACAGTATAAGTACTCCCATGTAACTAAGGCCTAAATGTGCTTTAACACCTACCTGGGAGTTTAGTTTAAGAATTATACAATTGTTTCTTGAAAATTAGTTGAACAATTAAACTATGGGCATGCTCTTTTTTTAGGTTGTGTTTAAGTTTTTCCTGAACCCTCAAACGGAGAGGAACAGAGAGACGATCCGCAGGGCTGGTTTATTACTATGGCAGCTGCTTATGGCACCAAAGGACCAAATTTGCCCGGAAATCCAGAAGGAGGTTTGCCTAGCAATTAGGTTAGTTTTAAAGGGCTGCAGCAGCACAGACCGTACTTAATTTTTTTTTCCAATCGTTATTGGTTTAGTTTTCATGCTGATTTTCATTTACTATTGTATGTACTCTTAGCAAAATTGAAAATCCACCAAAAAAACGAATCCTGGATCTGTTCAGATTTCAAATTAGGTATTAATATTGTGGGATGAGTAAACTTCTCAGCATCCTCCTCTAATGTGTTCATTATAGGTGGGTTTGACTTTTAGGCTGCATTCATACTTGTGCTTGCCATTAATTGTTAATGGCACCCCAAATGCTGCCAGCAACACATAACAGAAGTGCAAACTAAGCTCAACGCTCTTAATAGGTGTGGGAGCTACTTAATCTAAATGGGCTGCCCTGTGTATTGTGCAGAAAAAAACGTGCATTTATGTGACGCTCATATATCAATGGGGCAAAAAATCTTGCATAAAAGTAGTGTGTACAGCAAGCTTTTGCAAAGCTTTAAAGCACTTTCATTGAAACATTTTTAAAGCACCATTGTGCTGCTCACACGAGCAGCCAGTGGCATCCACTAGTGAGAATCTGTTAGTTTTTCCTGGCTGAGTTACATGCACACATTGTGTGGGAACAAAGGCAGCTGTCCGATTTGATCATCATTGCCAGACACCACAGCTGTTTGCATGTAACTGCTTATCTGAACAATTACAATCTAATCGAGGCTCTGACTTAGCCTGGATGCAGATCATGTGCGTTTAGGGACGATGTTTCTGCAGAATTTCTGGCTGCATGCAAACTGGTCACAACTTATCAACCAGTTTGTATGTAGCCAGTGCAGAGAGCATGCTTCCAAAGGCGGCATTTAACAAACTGTCCTCCCCCAGCTGCCCGTGTGAATGAAGCCATATACGGAGTGCTCATTGTCACTCTAAAGCTTAACTCTGGACTTGGGTCCGACCCCCCCCCCCCCCCCCTCCATAGTAGCCACTGCACCTTAAAAAAAAAGATTTACTTGCCTTGTTCAGCCACATTGTCTTGTCTTCCTCACCCTTTTCTTACTCTGGTGGTGCATAGGTACTAAATTCTGCAGTAAGTGGTGCAACATGATAAGGTGGCATTTTTCTGTGACCCAAGGGCAGGGGCAGAGCCTTGAATTCCTGAGTTTGCAGGAAGTGATTTAAGTGATATTGGGAGTCATTCAACCCAGAAGAGAACAGGTGCTAGATCGGTGAGCAGGGGAGTCTTTGAGGGGGGATAGTGCTGGAGATGGGGTGAGTATAGGAGCCAGAGCTGCTTTCTTATATTTTAAGAGTTGTGGGGCTATTCACTTGGCAGTTAGAATATAAACCAGCATAAAGCAAGCCTAGGTCCTCATTTAACCAGTATTTTAGTGCCAGATGCATCAAGAATCTAGCATTATCCTGCGGTTTGATTCACAGGGGGGTGCAGATGCTCAACCTGTATGAACGGAGTGATTACTTGTGGCTAGGTACGAATTAAGTGATTACCCCGTGAATGCAAACAGCTTGCCACAGCTGACACTAAAATCCCACATATTTGAGGCCTAAAATTTTCCTTGAAATTAACTTAAATAGAATTTATTGTGGTTTCCCAATATTTTGCAAATAATAATTAAATATGGTCCTAGCCATAAAATACTTGGCTCAAATTATGCTTTTGGTACTGAACATAATACAGGGGAAAACACTATACGTGTTTCCTTTTTGAAAGCAACATTTTGGACAGATAGCTTGACGTTTTGCTGTATAATTTTCTTGATTCGTCGTCAAAATATTTTATAACCTATGATTGTAAACTGCAGCAGCAAAGGACCTTGACCTTAGTGTAGATATTTATGGCTATGTTCTGGCACTACTGATGTGTTAAGCCCTGTCTCCATCAGTGCAACCCTGTGATCAGTCTCTTCAGAGTATATACCTTCTCACTAGGAATGTGTCCCATTTTATACTCTTTGAACCCCCTTTTCCTCAGGACATTGTATTCATATATATATAATATGACAATTGTGCCTCTTGCTACAACTAATTTATTTACACACACATTAGCCTCTGATTGTATTAGTTCACATACAGTATCTCACAAAAGTGAGTACACCCCTCACATTTTTGTAAATATTTTATTATATCTTTTCATATGACAACACTGAAGAAATGACACTTTGCTACAATGTAAAGTAGTGAGTGTACAGCTTGTATAACAGTGCAAATTTGTTGTCCCCTCAAAATAACTCAACACACAACCATTAATGTCTAAACCACTGGCAACAAAAGTGAGTACACCCCTAAATGAAAAAGTAAAAATGTATCCAAATGTGTCAATATTTTTTGTGGCCACCATTATTTTCCAGCACTGCCTTAACCCTCTTGGGCTTGGAGTTCACCAGAGCTTTATAGGTTGCCAATGGAGTCCTCTTCCCAATGACGACATCATGAAGCTGTTGGATGTTAGAGACCTTGCGCACCTCCTCCTTCCGTTTGAGGATGCCCCACAGATGCTTAATAGGGTTTAGGTCTGGAGAAATGCTCGGCTAGGCCATCACCTTTACTCTCAGCTTCTTTAGCAAGGCAGTGGTCCTCTTGGAGGTGTGTTAGGGGTTGTTATCATGTTAGAATACTGCCCTGCGGCCCAGTCTTTGAAGTGAGGGGATCATGCTCTGCTTCAGTATGTCACAGTACATATTGGCATTCATGGTTCTCTCAATGAACAGCACTCATGCAGCCCCGGACCATGACACTATCACCACCATGCTTGACTGTAGGCAAGACACACTAATCTTTGTACTCCTCACCTGGTCCCACCACACACGCTTGACACCATCTGAACCACATAAGTTTATCTTGGTTTCATCAGACCACAGGACATGGTTCCAGTAATCCATGCCCTCAGTCTGCTTGTCTTCAGCAAACTGTTTGCAGTCTTTCTTGTGCATCATCTTTAGAAGAGGCTTCCTTCTGGGACGACAGCCATGCAGAAAAATTTGATGCAGTGTGCAGCGTATGGTCTGAGCACTGACAGGCTGACCCCCCCCACCCCTTCAACCTCTGCAGCAATGCTGGCAGCACTCATACGTCTATTTCCTAAAGACAACCTCTGGATATGACGCTGAGCACTTGCACTCAACTTCTTTGGTCGACCATGGTGAGGCCTGTTGTGAGTGGAACCTGTCCTGTTAAACCTCTGTATGGTCTTGGCCACCATGCTGCAGCTCAGTTTCAGGGTCTTGGCAATCTTCTTATAGACTAGGCCATCTCTATATAGAGCAACAGTTCTTTTTTTCAGATCCTCAGAGTTCTTTGCCATGAGGTACCATGTTGAACTTCAAGTTACCAGTATGATAGAGTGAGAGAGATAACACCAAATTTAACACACCTGCTCCCCATTCACACCTGAGACCTTGTAACACTAACGAGTCACATGACAACAGGGAGGGAAAATGGCTAATTGGGACATTTTCACTTAGGGGTTAGACATTAATGGCTGTGTTGATTTATTTTGAGGAGAAGGCAAACTTACACTGTTATACAAGCTGTACACTCACTACTTTAGATTGTAGCAAACTGTCATTTCTTCAGTGTTGTCACATGAAAAGTTATATTAAAATATTTACAAAAATGTGAGGGGTGTACTCACTTTTGTGAGATACTGTATGTTTTCCATAAATTACTTTTATTTCTTCAAAGTAATTATTTATTAAAGATAAGATGTGTTGATTGCTTCATGAAGAACATCATTCTGCTGAATTTAACCCCTTCCGTACCGCGTCATGTAAAATGACGTCGGCACAAATCCTTTCTCGATCCGGGCCGACGTCATATGACGGCGCCCGGATCTCCCCGCTACTGCGCGCCCCCGGGGGCGCGCAGCGCGGCGATCGGGGGTGAGGCTCGTCCCTCGGACTGAGCCCAACCCCGATCAAGGTAAACAGCCAATGAAATTGGCTGTTTACCACGTGATCGGCTGTGTCAATCACAGCCGATCACATGAGCGGCTCCAGCGCGAGCCGCTCGTTCCTTCCTTAATGCGCGCCCCCGGGGGCGCGCAGCGCGGCAATCGGGGACGAGGCTCGTCCCTCGGACAGAGCCCATCCCCGATCTAGGTAAAGAGCCAATGAAATTGGCTCTTTACCACGTGACCGGCTGTGTCCAATCACAGCCGGTCACAAATGTCATCAGAGAACACGGTAACTAGCTGTCACCGTGTTCTCCTCCTCACACACTGATCCTGTGTGAGGAGGAGATTGTGGTAACAGCTAGTTACCAATCATAGTGCACCCCAACCACACTGATTGCCCCCCCCCCCCAATAAAGAGCACCTGTCACTAGCCCATCAAAGTACCCGAGTACCTGTCACCAGCCCATCAGGTACTCAGATGACAGGTACTCGGGTACTCTGATGGGCTGATGACAGGTACTCTGATGGGCTGGTGACAGGTACTCGGGTACTCTGATGATGGGTACTCGGGTACTCTGATGACAGGTACTCAGGTACTCTGATGGGCTGGTGACAGGTACTCGGGTACTCTGATGACAGGTACTCGGGTACTCTGATGATGGGTACTCGGGTACTCTGATGACAGGTACTCGGGTACTCTGGTGACAGGTACTCGGGTACTCTGGTGACAGGTACTCAGGTACTCTGATGACAGGTACTCTGATGGGCTGGTGACAGGTACTCGGGTACTCTGATGACAGGTACTCTGGTACTCTGATGACAGGTACTCTGGTACTTTGAGTACCCGTCATCGGAGTACCCGAGTACCTGTCACCTACCCAACAGAGTACCCGAGTACCTTCCACCTGCTCATCAGAGTACCTGACACCTGAAGTACCCGAGTACTTGCCACCTGCTCATCATTACTCATCAGTACTCATCAGTACCCATCAGTACCTATCACCTATTAGTATCAGTACTGATCATCCGTACCCATCAGTACAGTATCAGTATCACCTATCAGTATCAGTACTACTCATCAGTACCTATCACCTGCCTGTCACCTGCCCATAAGAGTACCCGAGTACCTGTCACCTGCCTATCGGAGTACCCGAGTACCTGCCACTTGCTCATCAGTACCAGAGTACCTGTCACCTGCCCAGCAAAGTACCCGAGTACCTGTCACCCTTCATACAGCCACCATGTCTAAGTCCAAAAAGGTTAACATACGTCGTCCGTTTAAACCTAAATACCGGTGTTATGGCAGCAGATAGCTGCCATAACCCTGGTATTTTTTTAAACGGTGGACGGTTGGCTTTCCGATAAGGGTGGTCCCAGCGGCAGATTCGCCGCGGGATCACCCTTCCGGGGTGGCGGAAGAGGTGCCCCCCCCCCTCCCGCTGCATTCTGGTCCTTTTCCCTGCTTACCGGACCCGCCGGCAGCGGGGAAAACGATCCGGTCCCAGATCCTCACAGACAGGATGTCGAGTGAGGGCAAGCTTGCCCTCACTCGACTCTATGGTCTTGGAGGACCGGAGCTACGGCAAACGTCGTTGCCTAGCAACCAGTTTAAAGGTCCCTTTTTTTTTTTTCATTTTATTTAATTTTTTTTTTATTTTTTTTTTTTTATTTTTTCTATCTTTTAGTGTACTTGTGAGATCTGAGGACTTTTTGACCCCAGATCTCACAAAAAAGAGGTCCTGTCGTGCCTTTTTCTATTACAAGTAATGTTTACATTTCTTGCAATAGAAATAAAAATGATCAATTTTTTTTTTTAAAAAAAAACAGTGTAAAAATAAAAAATAATAAATAAAATAAATAGTAAAAAAAAAAAAAAAAAAAAATTAAAGCGCCGTGTCCCCGCGAGCTCGCGTGCAGAAGCGAACGCATACGGAAACCCCGCCCACATATGTAAACAGTGTTCAAACTACACATGTGAGGTATCGTCGCGATCGTTAGAGCAAGAGCAATAATTTGAGCCATAGACCTCCTCTGTAACTCTAAGATAGCAACCTGTAGAAATTTTTACAATGTCTCCTATGGGGATTTTTAAGTACCAAAATTTGTCACCATTCTGTGAGCGTGCGCAATTTTGAAGCATGACATGTTGGGTATCTATTTACTCGGCGTAACATTATCTTTCACATTATGGAAAACAATTGGGCTAACTTTACTGGTTTCTTATTTTTTAATTAAAAAAAGTGATTTTTTTCCCAAAAAATTGCGTTTGGAAGACCGCTGCGCAAATACGGTGTGATAAAAAATATTGCAATAATCTCCATTTTATTCTCTAGGGTCTCTGCTAAAAAAAAATATATAATGTTTTGGGGTTCTAAGTAGTTTTCTAGCAAAAACAACTGATTTTAGCTTGTAAACACCAAATGTCAAAAATAGGCCTAGGCAAGTGGCTAGGATGCATGATGATGCTCCTTGGATGTTTAGGCCCCTCTATATGGCTAGGCTGTGAAAAAGTCTCACACATGTGGTATTGCCATACTCAGGAGGAGTGGCAGAATGTATTTTGGGGTGTCATTTTTGCGATGTACATGCTATGTGTTAGGAATATCCTATAAATTGACAACTTTGTGTAAAAAAAAAAGTTTTTATTTTTTTCCCACATTTTCCAAAAACTTGTGGAAAAAAATGACATGTTCAAAGGACCCATAATGCCTCATAGAATATACGTTGGAGTGTTTGCTTTCCAAAATGGGGTAATTTTGTGGACTTTTCCATTGTATTGTTGCTCTAGGGCCTTGAAAAGTGTGATAGGTAGTAAGAAAGTTTTATGTGTATTTATGCTCCTAAAACGCCTTATGGTGCTACTTGGACGTGGAGTCTCTTTTTGTGGCCAGGCTGTGTAAAAGTCTCACACATGTGGTATCACCATACTCAGAAGGAGTAGCAGAATGAATTTTGGGGTGTCATTTTTGCTGTGTACATGCTATGTGTTAGAAATAGCTTATAAATTGACAACGTTTTGGGAAAAAAAAAGAAAAAAAAATGTTTTCTTCATTTTCCCAAGAATTGTGGGAAAAAATTATAACTTCAAAAAACTCACCATGCCTCTTACTAAATACCTTGGACTGTCTACTTTCCAAAAAGGGGTCATTTGGGGGGTATTTGTACTGTCCTGACATTTCAGGGCCTCAAGAAAGGAGATAGGCCATCAGTACATCTGGTGTGATCAATTTTCAGTAATTGGTACCATAGCTTCTAGA